>NC_142025.1:4666500-4755617 GCF_049901735.1 Notechis scutatus | reverse complement strand
AATATTCTTAACCTTGCTCCTTTTACTACCAGTTATATATTAATAATTCTATTTCCACTGTTTACCAAATTTATAGTTTTAATCACAATTCATGAATGTATATGGGATTATAATTTCCCATGATTTATCCCCTTTTTAATGTCTAAATATGCCACTATTATAAAAAAAAAAGTCCCCTCCCTGATCACATTTAATACCAATACACTAGTATTCATCATATTTACGTTTAACAGATTATGCAGTTATAATAATAGTTATTTTTATTAAATTATAGCCTTTCATTATCTATGTTATATTTCACAATATTATTTTTGTCTCAGTCAAATTCCATGTGTCATTCCTTTACCTACAATAACATGTTAACTTTCTTATTTATTGCATTTATCAGTTCTATATCTTAACTAGTAGTACACATTTCTCTATCAGATCTTATTATCCTTTCCTTTTCTTTTTTTACCCATCATTCCTCAGGTAGCACGCTTGGCTGGGGAATTCTGGGAGTTGAAGTCCACAAGCCTTAAAAGTCGTGGACTTTGGGGAAACCTGCGCTAGAGGAATGAAGGGCCAAGAAAAGGTCTTTGTTGCCCTCTGCTGGACGGCTGTGCAACTCGTTGCTCAAGCACGTTTCCTGCTTCTTTCCTTGCAGAGTAAATGTGAATTTCATTAAACAGGAAGTTGGCTTCAAAAGAGGAGAGGAAAGTGGGTTTTTTTCCCCTGGTGGCTCTCCTGGGGAGGGTGGAGGATCATACTTTTGTCTTCTCTAGTTGAATCTCCTGCTAGTCCCTTTCAAATAACTGCCTGTTCAATCTCTTTTGAAAAAGCCTCCAGTGTTGGAGCACCCACAACTTCTAGTGGCCAGCTATTCCACTGGTTATTTGTCCTCCCTGTTAGGAAGTTACACCTTCATTCCAGGTTGCTTCTCTCCTTGATGATTTCCCATCCCTTGTTTCTTGTCTTGCCTTCCCCTGCTTGGCTTCCTCTTCTTTCTGGCAGCCCCTGAGATACTGGAAGACTGCTACCATGTCACCCCAGTCCTTCTTTTCATCAGACTAGACATACCCAGTTCCAGCAACCGTTCTTGCTATTTTTAACCTCCGGTCCACTAATCATCTGGGAAAAAAACAGAGAAATTAGCCTGAGGAAAAAATAGAGAAATTAGCCTCTTTGGGGGCCGTTTTCATGCCGTTTTTTGAGTTGTTTTCAGGCTGGTTTTCAAAAACGGCCTGAAAAAACAGCCTGAAAATGCCCAAAAATTGAAAACAGCCCCAAAAACGGACAGGCTGAAAAACGGGTGGGGGTGGGGCCAGCGAGTGATGGGATTAGCCCCAACCGGCTGAATCCTACCTCTGCCTTTGAAGTGAGTGGCCAGGAGGCGGGGCTGGGTGTGACAAGTGATGTTTCCCACCCCATCACATGACCAACCGGCCACGCCTACCCAGCCCGAGAACCGGTTGTTAAAAAAGTTTGCAGCCCACCATTCAATAGAACTAATTTATTCTCCATCAGAAAACAATTTGGCTGATGTCATCACAAAGCCATGAAGGATTCAAAAACACAAAGATCTTGTGGAACAACTCAGTTTAAATGCTGTCCAGCTATAAAATTGGAGTGGTTCTAAGACACGGGTGTCAAACTCATGACCTGAGGCCACTCACATCCACCATTTAGTGAAGGGGGGCAAAAGTCCCGATACATCATGTGAGGACGATGTTACGACGTGAGTTTGACATCCCTGTTCTAAGATATTTAATTTAATGACTCGAACAGTAAAGTGTACACTGGGGCAAAGCACATGGTTGTCACTGATTGGTTGGAAGGCATGGTGAGTCGCTGCCTGAGGCAATCTACGTTATGATTGGATGCTGGAGGAGAAGGGGGAGTTTCTTGTTTTCCCGCCTTTTTTCTTCTGTGTCTGCTATTCTGGGGTTTACCTGATGATTTACTTCACGATGCTCCTGCTTCCGTGGCCATCTTGTCTGCCGTATATTAGAAATATATATTCATTGATATAAAACTTTGTGTCACAGTTTTCTGACTCCATTTGGAAACAGGCTGCGGAATTCCTTGACAAACTGAACCAACATCAGTGGGTGGAGTACGGCTTGTGCCCACATCCTACATCCTTTCAGAGAGTCATCGGTCAGTTCTGGCGTCCTCCAGAAGTTTCTTCTCTCTCTTTTCTTAATAAATTTTTTAAATTATTTTTTATGTATGGCAAATCCACTCCATTTCAATCAGGCATCGATTAAGTATACATTCCAATTATTTAACCATTATGAATAATATTCTTTCCATCAGATCTAACAATACATCAATAATCAGATTCCCATATAGATGATAATATTGTTACCATTATTTAACCATTTATAAATATTTTTCTTGTCAAATTCAACAATGCAGCAATAATCACATTCCCATATATACGGTAATATCGTATATATCTATTACGCTAATTTATCTATAAATACATCAAATCTCTTTCAACTTGTTCTATTTTCTATCCATTAATAAAAGTGATTCCACACCGCATAGTATTCAGTTTTTTCTTTTTCTTTAATTTCTAGTGTCAATCTATTCATTTCCGCAGGTTCAAATATTTTTTCAAATATTTTTTTTCTTCTGTTGATATTTTATCACTTTTCCACTTTTGGGCAAATACAATTCTAGCCACTGTTAAACATGTAAAACCAATCTTTTCTTTCTGGTACCATTCCTACTAGGAATATTTCAGGTTTTAAATCTATATGTCGTTTAATCATTTTTTTCTAACCACGTGTGTATTTTAGTCCAATATCTTTTAGCCTCTGTGCAAGGCCACCACATATGATAATATGTTCCTGGTGTTTGGTGACATTTCCTTTCATTGATTTATCTTTGAACATTTTCGCTAGTCTTGCTGGCACTAAGTGCCACCTGTAAAACATTTTATACGAATTTTCCTTATATGCTGTCAAAATTGTCAATTTATAATTCCTATTCCATAATTTCTGCCATTTTTCTAATTCTATAGCATATCCAAAAAAATGACTGGCTTCAGGATCAATTCTTGCCAGGATCATCAAAGTCAACAAGGTCCAGTCCTGGGGTGAAGAAAGCCATGGACTGGTTTGAGGACAAGGAGTGGACCTGCAATGCTTGCCGAGCTGCCGAATCCATCCAAGACTTTTTCAGTATCAATCAATCAAAATAAAAGATCTGCTTTGTTGTGGCCTCAATCCCAGATGTGGACACTCCACCCACTGATGTCGGTTCGGTTTGTCAGGGAATTCCGCAGCCTGTGTCTAAGCGGAGTCAGAAAACTCTGACACGAACTTGACATTTTCTATAAATGAATATATATTTACAATATACGGCAAACAAGATGGCCATGGAAGCAGGACCACTGTGAGGTAAATCATCGGGTAAACCCCAGAACAGTAAGCACAGAAGAAAAAAGGCAGGAAAAAGAGAAACTCCCCCTTCCCCCCCCAGCAACCAATCACAATGTAGATTGCCTCAGGCAGGGTCCCATCACGCCTTCCAACTAATCAGCAACAATTGTGTGCTCTGGCCCAGTATACACTTTACTGTTTGAATTATTAAATATGTTAGGGGTGTCAAACTCACATCGTCACATCATTGTCACATCATCGTCATGTGACGTATCAGGACTTTTTTCCTCTTCACTAAACCCAGGTGCACGGGTAGCTGTGGGCCATGAGTTTGACACCCGTATCTTAGAACCACTCCAATTTTATAGTTGGACAGCATTTAAACTGAGTTGTTCCACAAGATCTTTGTGTCTTTCTATCTTCCATGGCCTTGTGATGACATCAACCAAATTGTTTTCTGATGAGAGAATGAATTAGTTCTATTGAGTGGTGGGGTCCAAATTTTTTAACAACTGGTTCTCGGGCTGGGTAAGCGTGGCCGGTTGGTCAAGTGACAGGGTGAGTGACGTCATTTGTCACACCCAACCCCGACTCCTGGCCACCCGCCTCAAAGGCAGAGGTAGGATTCAGCTGATTGGGGCTAATCCCACCACTGGCTGGCCCTGCCCCCACCCATTTTTTGGCCTGTTTTCAATTTTTGGGAATTTGAGACTGTTTTTCAGGTCATTTTCAGGCTGTTTTTCGGGCCTTTTTCGGGCCCAGAAAACAGCCTGAAAGCAACTCAAAAACCAGCCTGAAAATGCCCCCCAAAACAGGCTGAAAAATGGCTGGGGGCAGGGCCAGCCATTGGTGGGATTTGCTGGCTTGCTGAACTGTAAGTAATCTTTACAACCGGTTCGCAAGAACCGGTGCATATCAGCTTCAGCCCACTTCTGGGTCTATTGCATTTTCTTCCATCGCTTCTCTTGACGTAATAAATATTTTAGGTCAATGTGCTTGCCTCTTTTTTTTTTTTTTTACTCTCATCTTTACTCATTGTAATGATGTCCACGAGTAAGCAACTTGCATCATTGGCAAATGGATGGAAGATGAAAGCATCTGGTGAAGGTACTGCATATTGTTCATGTATAAATAAGCATTTATCTATGTTATATGTACCTAAACTGAAATCTAATTTGTTATCAGTAAGGGCTTTAATATTGGTTAAGTAGTAACCTTTAGGGGAGATAACTGTATAATAGAGAAAGAGGGTAAAAGTGTTACTGCTACTTTAGAGAATGATTTATATGTTATACATGATGACCAGTTGCAGATGGCTAACTCGGTTTATAACAATGTTAAGCCACATGACGAATGTATACATTTACTGCATAGACATCTGGGGCACATTAATTTCAAAATGCTGAAACAAACTGTTAAATTGTCAGAGGGAATAAAATTAAAAACCTGTAGCAAGTACTTAAACTGCAATGCCTGTAGTCAGGAGAAAAGCAAGGTTACTCCAGCAAATAGACTGAATGGGTTTAAGACCAAAGAACCTTTAGCAGTTGTGTTTGCTGACATATTTGATCCTAAAAAACCCAGTTTGGGAGGTGCCTGCTATGTTTTGAGTATAATGGACCATTCATGGTACGGTTTCTGCTATTTAATGAAAAACAAAATAGAAACATTCCAACATTTCTTTAATTGGCTAAGATTTGCAGAAAGAAAAATGAAACATAAAGTAATTACTTTAGTTACTGATAACGGGACTGAGTTTATTAACGATAGATTCCAAACTATGTTAAAATTGGCTGGTATCGAGCATAAACATTCTGCACCTTACAGGCCACAACATAACTCGTTTATAGAACGAAGAGGGCAAACGTTACAAGCCATGGCTCGCACTATGTTATTTGATTCAGATTTGCCTGAAACACTGTGGGGTGAAGCCATAATGTGTAGCAACCACGTGTTAAACAATGTGGTGAACACAGCAACTGGTGAATTGCCATTCACTCATTGGCATGGCAGAAAACCAAATTTAAGTTATCTACACACATTTGGAGCTCCAGCATGGGTGCATATTCCCTCACAAGTAAGACTTAAAGGGCAACATAGAGCTAGGAAATTAATTTTCGTAAATTATGAGGCCAACTATAGATCGTTTAGATCAGGCTTGTCCAACCCGCGGCCCACGGGCCGCATGCGGCCCAGGTCACCTCGTAATGCGGCCCAACGCCCACCCCAACCTTCATGAAAGATCCAGCGAGGAGGAGGAGAGGCAGGCGCGAGGCGGGGCGAGGCGAGCAACAGAAAAGGCGGGCAGCCGCAGCCCAAAAGTCCCACCCCGCCACCTCCTGCTGTTGCCGCCGCCGCCACCGCTGCTGCATTTGCAGGAGGAGAGGTAGGTGCGAGGCGGGGTGAGGCGAGCAACAGAAAAGGCGGGCAGCCGCAGCCCAAAAGTCCTGCCCTGCCACCTCCTGCTGTTGCCGCCGCCGCCGCTGCATTTGCAGGAGGAGAGGTAGGTGCGAGGCGGGGCGAGGGGAGCAACAGAAAAGGCGGGCAGCCGCAGCCCAAAAGTCACGCCCCGCCACCTGCTGTTGCCACCGCCGCCACCACCGCTGCTGCTTCTGCCCCGTTGCCGCTGCTGCTTCTGCCCCGCCGCCGCCACCGCCGCTGCTGCCGAAAAATTAATAAAATTAATAAAAAATAAATAATTTGCAGGAGGAGAGGTAGGCGTGAGGCGGGCGAGCTTTCTCCCCCCCAAAAATTTGGCCGGAAAATTATAAAATAAATAATAAATAATTTTTAATAAATAATTAATAATAAATAATAATTTAATTTAATTTAATTTAATTTAATTATTTAATTTAATTAATTATTTAATTTAATTATGTGTGGCCCAAACCAAATTTTCATCTTCTAATGTGGCCCAGGGAAGGTGAAAGGTTGGACACCCCTGGTTTAGATTCTGGGATCGAGGCACAGCTAATATTTACTGTAGCGCTAGTGCTAAATTCCTTGAGCACATTGGGTGGAATAAACTAGAACAGGAATCTAACAATGATGTAGTTATCGACACCCAAGTAGTCCCTAATGATGAGATAGTTAAACCATCAATAGCCATTAAAGAGGAAGAACAGGCACAGGAGGAGGTATAAGAACAGGAGCAGGTGGAACAGGAGAGTCCACCAGTAAGTCCTGAGTTACCTAGACGTTCAACCCGTGTAACACGACCACAGGCGAGTATAGTATGCCAAGTAAATACAGTTCCTACTAACGATAATGAACTGAAACTATCCTGCTAAGGATCAGGTTGCTTGGCAGGAAGCAATGGATAAGGAACTGAAATCTTTACAAAGTTTGGAAGTATATGAAAATGTCAGGTTACCACCAGGTAAGCATGCCATAGGGTGTAAGTGGATTTATAAAATTAAGCAGGTGTAGATGGGACTGTTACCCATAAAGCCAGGTTAGTAGCACAAGGGTTCGATCAGTCAGCCAACGACTACAATGAGGTGTTTGCACCTAGTTTGAAGGCTACCACATTACGAGCAGCATTAGTGTGGGCAGCTAAGAATAAATACACAATAAACCATTTAGATGTAGAAACAACATATCTTCATGCGCCGTTGCAACATACTATATATTTAAAGAAGCCTTTGGGTATAAAAACTGATAATAAAACTGATTGCTGGAGATGAAAAAAGAGTCTTTATGGCTTAAAGCAATCAGGCTATGAATGGAACCAGTGCATAGTAAAGGAATTAACAAAGATAGGATTTGTAACTGGTATAGCTGATCCATGTTTATTTAAAAAGGAAAGTGATGGTGTAGTTTCATTGTTGCTATTGTTTACTGATGACACAGCATTAATCACTAAGACTGATCAAGAAGCTACTGAAATTATTTCACTGTTAGAGAAGAAATTTAAAATAAAACATTTAGGAGAGATTAAACAGTATCTTGGTTTAAAAATAGATAAAACTAAGGGAGGATACAAAATCTCACAGGCAGATAAAATTAATCAGTTACTGAAAGAATTTTAAAATGGAACTTTGTAAACCGGCTAAAACACCAATGAGCCAGGAGTTTAGCCACAGTAATGTGCAAAGTCCTGTTTTTGATAAAGACATTTATCAATCCTTGATTGGTAGCTTATCTTAGTAATTGGTCTTGGCCAGACATAGCATATAGTGTCAACCAATTAGCCAGGTTTAATACTGAACCTACTGAAAGACACTGGCAAGCTGCTAAGCATGTGTTGAGATATCTTAAACAAACGATGCATTATGCATTACATTTGGAGCCTAAGGACGAACTCAGTTTAACTGCATATGCTGATGCAAGTTTCGCTACAGACATACCTACACTTAAATCAACGTCAGGTACTGTAGTATTATTAGGAAAGGTGTTAATTGGATGGCGGTCTATTCGACAAAAACATCTAAGTTTATCAACAATGGAGGCTGAATTCTCATGTTTGTCTCTATTATGTACGGATTTAGTTTGTTATAAACAACTATTGATTGATATGGGAATTAATGTAAAGGAACCTATTATTGTGTATGAAGACAACCAATCAGCAATTCAGATGGCTTCCAATCTCACTGTAAAGACAAGATCAGAACACACTAATCTAAGTTATCTAAATGTGAGACAATGTGTAAAATTATTACACTGGAGTACTGTATGTCAGAAAATAACATTGCTGATCATTTTACAAAAGTCCAAGGCACTGTAAAACATAAGGCTTGCTGTGAAGAATATGGACAAACTGTAAGGTTTTATATATTGTCCTACCCAAAGGGGAGAATGTTAGGAATGATAGTCACCTAACAGTTGGGTTAGAAATATATAAACCAGGATAGTAATTTAATACTTTATCTTTAAGAGAATGCTGTAATTGTGATTGGCTGAGGTTCCTCCAACGGCCATAAGATGGATCCAGAAACCTGGTTTGTTCTCCTTGCATTTCCTGTTTTGCTGTATTGCCTGATCGTCGTTCTGCTCGGATTGCTGTGAGTCTTGCAACTGTTAGCAAACTCCGTTTACTGAACTTTGTTTATGATACTTGACTTCGTTTTTGGATTATGCCTGGACTGATACTAACTGCTTTAAATGTGTATGATTTGGACTGTTTGTTGGACTTTATTTTTCCTGGGGCTCATAGATAGTGACTTTTCAATTTAAATGTCCATGACCTCTTCCTCTTCCTCTATTCTGTCCACATCCCTGTTCTATTCTTCCTCATTCTAACCTTTTAGGGCAATCTCGCTGCCCATGTCCTTCTTCCTTACACAAAACACACTGATTCCTTCCTAGGGCCCTGGAGTTGCCTGATTAAAGATGGCTTGGACATATTCACCAGAGGTTTAGCAGCCTGTTCTAGCCTTGAAGGATGAGTCTCTGATCATTTTGGAGGTCTGTCATGTCTTCATGTGGATCCTGTCTGGAAAACTACTGAAGGTTTCCTCCGCCGCCAGGTTTTAAGATCTTACTGATGGCATGACTCAACCTCTCTTCACCATTGAGGAGGGTATTCATTAACTGTCCTAAGCCCTGCCACGTAGGATTGTGCGTCTTGATAATGGTTCCAAAGAGGTCAACAACCTCTTGGGGTTTGGCTGACAGGAGTCCATAATGTTGCTTCCAGTTTAAGAGGTCTGTTGTAGTGAACGGGACGTATTGGAACAGAGACTGAATGTCTGCCTGGCCCTGGGCATTCATCACCCTTTGGTCCATTTGGTGAAGTGGGGCCAAGAGTTGGTCTCTAGTGTGGCCAGCAACAGGAGAATGAAAAGAGGGTGCACAGGGGGACTGAGGCCTAACTCCATGATCTGTTTTTGGCACTTCCCCTTGTATTACCTGTGCTCTTGCCCCGGGAATGTGATTATTGCCATCATCAACATTTGCCGGTTGAATTGGGACTGGTCCTTGCCTGCCTTGGGCCATTGGACGATACACAGGGGCGTATGGAGGATTATCTTCGTCATAGGGTTCAGTTTTCAAGACAGGTTTGGTTTGGTTTTTTTTGTTTTTTGTTTTTATTCTAGAAAAAACATTTATTTGACATACATTTAAAACAGACAAATCAATATATATATGTATATTTATTTTATTTATTTATTTATTTATTTGATTTGCCAATTGTTTACAAGATAATAAGTATAAATGTATACATAGTTGTGAATACATGAAATGGTTACATATAAGAAAAATAAAAGAATAAGAGAAACAATAGGACAGGGACGGTAGGCACGTTGGTGCGCTTATGCACGCCCCTACAGACCTCTTAGGAAAGGGGTGAGGTCAATAGTAGACAGTCTAAGGTTAAAGTTTTTGGGGTTTGGGGAAGAAACTACAGAGTCGGGTAGAGTATTCCAGACATTGACCACTCTATTGCTGAAGTCGTATTTCCTGCAATCAAGTTTGGTGCGGTTTACTTTGAGTTTGTATCTATTGTGTGCTCTTGTGTTGTTATGGTTGAAGCTGAAGTATTCATTGACAGGTAGGACATTGCAATGTATGATTTTGTATATCATGCTTAAGTCAGAACGAAGACGGCGTAATTCAAGGTTTTCTAGTTCTAGAATTTCAAGTCTGGTGGCATAAGGTATTCTACAGCAAGTAGAGGAGTGGAGAACTCTTCTTGTGAAATATTTCTGGACTTTCTCAATTGTGCTAATATCAGATACGTAGTGTGGGTTCCAGACTGATGAACTGTATTCGGTATTGGTCTAGCAAATGTTTTGTATGCTCTGGTTAGAAGTGTGATATTACCAGAGAAAAAGCTACGTAGGATTAGGTTAACAACTCTTAATGCCTTTTGGCTATGTAGTTGCAGTGTGCTCTAGCACTTAGATCATTAGAGGTGAGTATTCCAAGGTCCTTTACAGAGCTTGGGTCATCAACAAGATCTTGACTATTCAGCTTGTATTTTATTTTCTGATTTTTTTGCCAATATGTAAGACAGAGCATTTATTTGTTGAGATTTGAAGTTGCCATTTGTTTGACCATTCGGATACATAGTCAAGATCTTTTTGTAGGGTAGCAGTATTGTCTGTGGTATTGAACAGCTTTACATCATCAGCGAAGAGAACGCAATTGCTCTTAATATGATCACAGAGGTCGTTTATGTAGAGTATGAAGAGAGTTGGTCCTAGAACACTGCCTTGGGGAACACCACTATTGACAGGTACTGGATTTGATAGGACGCTCCCGATTTTGACCATTTGTTGTCTGTTTGACAGGAATGCTTCTATCCAGTTATTCAGTTGTCCAGAGATACCATAGGATTTTATTTTTAGGAGTAGTTTGTCGTGTACCACTGAATCAAAGGCTTTACAGAAGTCTATGTAGATTGCGTCTATTGTTTTGCCCTGGTCGAGTTGTGTCGTCCATATGTTTTTGCAGTGTAAGAGTTGCAGATTACAGGATAGTTTTTTTCTGAAACCAAATTGTTTATTGGAGAGTATATTATTTGTCTCTAAGTGAAGGATGATGGATTGGTTAATAATTGATTCCATGACTTTACAGGTGACGCAGCATAAGGAGATTGGCCTGTAATTTTCAACTAGGCTTGGGTCTCCCTTTTTGAAGATGGGGATGACTGTGGCTTGTGACCATAGGTTAGGCAAGGAGCTGGTTCTGAAAGATTTTTCAAAGATTATGCTTAGAGGTTTGGCTATGGCAGTGGATAGCTTTCTTAAGAAGTAGGCACATATTCCATCCGGTCCAATAGATAGAGATGGTTTTAGGTTGCATATTGCTTTTTCAACATTGTCTTCTGTGAAATCGATATGTATTAGATCATTGTTGTTATCTGTGGTACGGCTAGGAAATATTGGGCATGATCCATTGCTGTTTACAAATACTGAGCCGAAGAATGTGTTAAAGATGTTGGCTTTAATGGTGTCGTCGTTGCAGTCTTTACCATCAGGTCCTATCAAGGGAGGGATGGACCTTGAGTCTTTTAGTTTGTTGTTTACAAAATTGTAAAAAGCGCGGTGGAATTGGTGCTTAGAAGGTTTTCCTCTTGTTTAATGTGATAATTGGTGCATTCGGTCTTTATCTGGTGGCATAGATTTTTGTATCGGTTTTTGAAATTGGCAACGTGACCAGATTTGTTTTTCCGCCAGAGTGATCTCTTTTTGGATTGAAGTTTCCTTATTGATATGGGTAATCTGCTTTTTTGTTTTGTTTTGGGAGTTGTTGTTGGTATATATAGTTTGATGACTCTTTTGACTTCAAGTAAAAATATGTTATAATGGTCTTCAACGGTATTGCATCCAGTGAATAGAGATTGCCAATCAAGGGATGAGAGATCGTTGTCTATAAGATCATAGTTGCCTTTTTTGAAGTTACAATAGGGGATTACATCATTGTGGTGATTTTTGTGTGGATGTATGTTGAGACAAAAGTCGATCATATTGTGGTCACTACTGGAAAAGGGTTCTTTAGATTGTATTCCGTAGATTAGGTTCAAACTGTTGCAGAAGATGAGATCGAGGCAGTTGTTTAGTCTAGTGTTGTTGGTTACTAGTTGTTCCAGTCCCAGATTTGTAATAGCATTGTAGAAGGTTGTGTGTATGATTTCAGTTGTACAATCATTTAGGGTCCAGTTAATATGAGGTAGATTGAAATCACCAAGAAGGATAAAAGGGTATGGGCAGGATGCAGCCCATGTTAGTAATGTATTTAGCTTGTTTACATGTTCGATGTCATAATCAGGTGCTCTGTAACATAGTAAGAATCGAATTGTGATATTTGAGGATAGTTCACAGATGATGGTTTCAGGAAGGGCAAACTCCTGGGTAACTTGGATATTTTTTAGATGTAAGGATTTTTATAGAATATAGCAACTCCACCTCCTCGACGATTTTCACGATCTGATCTGTAAACATGATAGTCTCTTACTGTGGTAATGGAGTCGGGGAGAGATGCATTGAGCCATGTTTCACAGACAAATATAATGTCGAAGTTAGCCATATTTAGGAGGAAGAGAAATTCAGGTATTTTATTCACGAGGCTTCTTGCATTGAGTAGTTTGCATTTAAGGCCGGCAGTAGTTGGAATTGAGGTAGTTGGGGGCGTGCGTGCCTAGTCTTGGGTGATGGTGGATGGGTTGAGGTAGGGTTGTGGTTGAGGGTAAAAGCTGAGTATTGGGTATATTTGTTTTCTGAGGTTCTCGCGGGTATTTGTATGTGGATCTTTGGTTATTCGGGTTTTCTCCCATGTAAAATTGGAAGTATCTAGGCAACGTTTCGATGAAGTCTCATTCATCATCTTCAGGCTTGTGTCTTCGGCTCTGTGCTTCTCAGAGTAATGTGAGCTTGCAGCTGCTTCTTCCTTTTAACTGCTAGTGGGGTGTGACTTGATTGGGTGGGGGCTTGGCTGTGTTCTGATTGGGTGGGGGTGTGTTCTCATTGGTTGGGGGCCTGGCTGTGCTCTGATTGGCTGGGGTGTGTTCTGTTCAGGTGGGGGCTTGGTTGTGCTCAGGTTAGTCTTAGTTGCCGGGGATTTGAGCTGGTGAGCTGTGATCCTGCTGTTTGGCTTCACGTTCGTGCTCGTGCCGCATCTTCATGATGGGCGTCAGTTCGCTTCATGTATGGGTCGGAGGGGTTTGAAGTGGGTAGTGATGCAGCTGCGGTGCGGCTTCTGCTCCGTGGTCGTGTCTCATCTTCTGTGTGGGTGTGAGTCTGCTTTCTACGTGGAAGTGTGGTGGTAGCATCTTGTGTGGCCCTCGTGGGTGTGGGTCTGGTGTCATTCTTCATGTTAGGTACTCGTTTGTTCATGAGGGCGGGTTTCCAAATGGCTGGTAGGCGGGAGGTGTCATCTCGTTTATTCATGCTGTGTGGGCGTTTTTCTATCTCTATGGCTTCTCTGATTATTCTGTTGTTGAAGTGTTTGGTTTTGGCGATAGTTCTGGTATTTTTAAAGTCAATCTCATGTCCTGTGGCTTTGAGGTGTTGGACCAGGGAAGAGGTCGGTTCTTCTTTTTTGATTGAGTTCTTGTGTTCTTCAATGCGTGCACTTATTCTTCTGTTAGTTTGTCCGATGTATGTGGTGGGGCAGGCGGTGCAAGGGATTTCGTATACTCCTTGGTTTTCTAACTCGATTTTGTCTTTAGGGTTTCTTAGGATGGTGGATATTTTTCTGTTTGTGCAGAATGCTGTTTTAATGTTGTGTTTTTGGAGGATCTTGCTGATTTTGTCTGTAGTGCCTTTTATATATGGGAGGAGGGCTTTGCCGTTCTCTTGTTCTCTGTCTTGGATTTTGGTTGGGGTTTCTTTTTGGATTAGGTGGGTAATCTTCTTTCTTTGGAATCCATTGGCTGTTAGTATGTTAGTGAGAGTGTGTAGTTCGGTTTTTAGGTGTTGTTCATCAGCTAAGCACTTTGTTCTAGAGATGAGTGTCTCGGCTACAGAATTGATCTGTGCCGGGTGCATATAGATAGCGGTTTGTATGTGTTTTCTTCTGGTAGATGGTGTGTCCTAGGGAGCCATTGGATTTTTTTGTATAGTAAGACATCTAGGAAGGGAAGTTGATTGTTAGCTTCTGTTTCCATGGTGAATTGTATTTTGGGGTGTAGGCTGTTGAAGTGTGTGAGGAAGTTGTTCAGTTTTTCTTTCCCGTGTGACCAGATTATGAAGGTGTAATCTACGTACCTGAGCCAGAGTTTGGGTTTGTGATCATATTTTTCTAGAGCTTGTGTTTCAAAATGTTCCATGTAGAGGTTTGCGATGACAGGTGAGAGGGGTGATCCCATAGGTGCTCCTTCTATTTGTTTGTATGTTTGTCCGTTGTAGGTGAAGTATGTATTGGATAGGCAGTAGTTGGTCAGATCTAGGATGTGCTTGGGGTGGGTTGTATTTGTTTTGGATGGCTGTCAAGGCTTCTTTTATTGGCACTTGGGTGAAGAGGGATATGACATCGAAGCTCACTAGTAGGTCCCTGGGTTGTAAGTTTTGTTTCTTTATGATCTCAATGAACTGGAATGAGTTTCTTACATGTGAGTTGATGGATTCTGCGTAGGGCTGCAGTTGTTTGGCGAGAAATTTGGCTAGGTTTTGTAGAGGTGAGCCTATGGAGCTGACTATTGGTCTAAGTGGGGTTCCTTCTTTGTGTGTCTTGGGGAGACCATAAAGCTTAGGGCATCTGGACGATTTCTCTCTGGGTATGATTCTTTGCTGGATTTCTTCACTGATGGGGGAGGCTTTTATTTTGGATATGGTGGTTTTTTCTAGGTAGGCAGTGGGGTCTGTGTTTAGGGGTTTGTATGTGGGGTCTTGGAGTAGGTTGGTTAACGTAGTTTGGTAGTCAGATGTGTTCATAACCACTGTCGCGTTGCCCTTGTCTGCTGGTAGGATTATTATGCTGGTGTCTTCTTTCAGGTTAAGTAGTGCAGTTTGTTCTTCTTTCTTCGCTTCATGTATGGGTCAGAGGGGTTTGAAGCGGGTAGTGATGCAGCTGCGGTACGGCTTCTGGTCCGTGGTCGTGTCTCATCATCTGTGTGGGTGTGAATCTGCTTTCTACTCATTTGTTAATGACGGCGGGTTTCCAAATGGCTGGTAGGCGGGAGGTATCATCTCGTTTATTCATGTGTGAATAAAAAAAAAATAATTAAAAAAACAAACAAATGAGTACCTAACATGAAGAATGACACCAGACCCACACCCACGAAGGCCACACAAGATGGTACCACTACACTTCCACGTAGAAAGCAGATTCACACTCATTTTACAGCATATATTGAGCAATGGTTAAATTGTTTTTCTTTTTCTTTATCATTGACGTGATCTGCCTTGTTACAATAACTCCTTTGTCCTTTTAATGTTTTAATTTCTCTATATAGTTTATGATTAAATGCACGTCTTCTGTCATTTCCATAACATCCAAATATGAAATATTACTTTTTCTTTAACCACTCATACCAAATGTTCCATATTTCATAATAATCACTATCTTGTTTATTTTTTAACTATTTGGTTAGGCTATCCATCTCAGCACATTCATGTATTTTTTAAATTACCATATCCTCTGAAGGAATGGAAGACAGTTTCCAGTTTTGTGCGTAGGTTATTCTGGCCGCAGTTATGATGTACAAAATTAAATATTGATATTTTTTCTCCATATTTAAATCTATCATACTTAGCAGAAAGGTTTCAGGTTCAAGTTTTAAATTTTGTTATATTTAAAATCCAATTTCTAATATTTCTCCAAAACTTCTGAGCACATGGGCAAGACAGGTTTTGTTTTAATCTGATTCTTCTTGACCTGGGATCTGGGATTTCTATTAATTCTGGCCACGCAGACCCTCATGAGTTCAACTTGGCATTTGCGAAGCCATTCAGGATTCTGTTTTACTACTACTTGCCACTGGTCAATATACTGGTATTGATCTGGGTGACCATAATCTGGGTCAGTAACAATCTGGTGGACTTTTGAAATGATATCTGGATTAAAACTGCCTTCGGGCTTCCATCCTATATTAAACATTGGCCACTCATTTTCACAGAATTTTTTTAAGTCATCTGGATTGGCCTTGGGGTTTCCATAATCTCCACTAAAACCCTTCTTAAAATTCCTCAGCATACACTGAAGAGGTGTCCAAGGGACACTTCCTTCACCACCCATTTCTTAGACACTGCCACTGACCTGCGATGCTGGACACTCCAACGGACACCAACAGGAACTGCAATGGCTTAACCACCCACACAATACTCTTGGGCCTCGTTAGGATTCACCGATCCCGGACCCAGGGGGGTGATCAGGCCCCCTCTTCCACTCTCAAAATGAGTGGGTCTGCACTTCCCCAATACTTATACTTGCCTGCAGGCATCTTCTTTCCAGCCGGCATTATTTCGCAACTTACTTTTGATTCCATTCAGGTTCTTGGATCGGTTGGTTATCCACCAGATACCCCTACAGTGCCGTCTGCCCCTTCCAGATAAATCATCCGGATAAATCATCTTCAGCAAGACGGCCCCGGCTGGGCACTGGTCGGTCCGTGCCATCCTCAGAGAAATATCACTCTGAGTCCCGGCGGAGTCGCCATAAATGTTGCAGGAAATTACAAGACTCAGACCTTGGAATCCAAAAATAAGTTTTGTTTGTGCAAATGTTCAGAGCATTTTAGCCAAAGCACCTCTGAATGCCTTCCTATAGATTTGACACCACATTTATACATTTCAGAAGTACTAAACTACAGAAATATAACTTGTCAGCATTTCATTGGTTACTTTGACTTCCAGCTCCCCGCCCCCCTGTTGCTGGGTTAAAGTAGCTGGATTATTACAAATACTTTGCTAACCCATCTTGCTAAACCCCCTAGCTTCCTGTAGCTCCGTTTGTGGTTTTGTTGCATGCAAGATGGTTCCTGCTTGACAAATATGAGTGAGTGACTGACGGATGAACCTATGATGTGACATTTTTCATTTCTTTTTCACTATCAAAAGAACAATCTTTTATAACCTTCTTTATGTTCTGCCTCACTGGCTTTGTGCGATTCCTGTGCTTAATGGCTTCATTCCTGTTCTGCTCCTTGTGATTCTCCTGTCTGGAGGGCTGGCAAGGAAGTGTTTGCCAGTGTTTAATTGTGTTATAATTTAATTTTTTATTTGTCCCATGTGTTTCAAAAAGCTGATATTGTGTTTGTGATTGATCTTTAGCACCTTCCTGTTTGCTTCCCCCTTGTCACTGTGGCCCATCTCCTCCTGTATCTGCATTTCCTATTTTTCCTTTTACTATATAGGAATGTCTTAATTACTCTATTTTGTTTGTCTTCTTGGGCTATCTGTTTCTATAGGGATTTTTTAATGATTATCTATTCTAAGATGTTTTAGTGCTGACTCTTAAATGGCTTTCTATTTTAATATGTTTGGTGCTGCAGTTTCCTGTAATTTAAGTAGTATTTAGCTGCAGTTTATGTTTCCCTGGAAACTTCTAATGATTTTATTTTTAAAGTTTTTCTTATGGTCTGAGTAACTTCTCCATGTTCCCATCCTACAGTACATAACATATAATACATATTTACGTAGCATATACATTTGTACATTTCAACAATTTTCCATATTTCTAGTCTGCTATCCTAACAATCTTATCTTGTCTTAATTCTGAGTCCTTCCTTTTTCCCCACCATTGATAAAAATTTATCCCATATTTTGTAATATTCAGCCTCAGCCTTATTTTTAATTTCTCAAAGTTAATTTGTCCATTTCAGAACATATCCATATCTTTTTAATTACTTCGCTTTCATCGGGAATTTCTTTATCTTTCCATTTTTGAGCATAAGTTAACCTTGCTGCCGTAATCACATGCATTATTAGATACGTCAGTTCCTTATTGTATCTTTCTGTAATGATTCCCAGCAGGAAAAATTCTGGTTTGTAGTCAACCTTAAGTTTCACCAATCTTTTCTAACCATCTCTGAATCTTATGCCAAAATTCCTGGGCTTTTCCACATGATTACCATATATGATATAGTATGATCCCTACTCCTGGGTGCATTTCCAACAAACAGGCGATACATTTTGATGCAACTTAGCTAATTTTGCTGGCAGGAGGTGCCACCTATAAAACATTTTGTATAACTTTTCTTAAATGATGTGGCTAATGTTATTTTTTAAATTTCTCTCCCATAAGGTTTTTTGTTGGGGGGGGGGGGGCAGAATCTTCCAGTGCCCTTCCTGTCATTCGAGAGAAGAAACAGGGTTCCTGAGAGAAGGAATTGGCTGAGTAGGACGCAGCTACGAATGTATGACTCGGGTTCTTCAGAGGTCACATGGCAAGAGCTGGATTAGAACCCAGAATGGAAGGGCTGTGGCCTTTGGCAGACTTGCCATCTTGGGAGCGGAGGCGCAATTAGAGAGACATTTTGGTCTCAGTTGGAAAGGGAAGCAATCAGAAGTTGTGTCTGTTGAAGTTCATCATGTCTTCTGTGTAACAAGGAGCATGTCTGTTCGTTTGCACCAGCTCGTCCATCATGGTCATCAGTTCGGCCACCTGAGCCTCTCGTTCCACCCCTTCGGCCTTGTTGTTGAAAGCCAGGTACCGGTTCCCACATACAGCAATATATTCCTTCAGTTTTTTATCTTGGACAGATATAAATCTTTCAAGAGATTCCCTTTCCAGCTCATCTTTGTGGGTGAACAAGAGGATCATGTAATTCCTGGCTTTCAGGCCAAAAATCTCCTTGATCTGCTGAGCCACGGCCTTCTCATTCTCGGTGAAACCACGAGGGCGCATCACCTGCAGAATGACGTGGGGACCCGGGGAGCAAAGCTTCACGCACTTGTTCACTTGAGTAGCAATATCCTCGTTTGGAAGATTGGCATGGGAAAAGCCAGGTGTATCAACAACCACAATCTTCCTGCCGTTCAGCTGTGCCTCTTCCTTCTGGCATGCTTCTGTTATTGACTGAAGTGACCATCCAGTCTCAAAGACTTTGCTTCCCAGGATTGTGTTTCCCGTCTCACTTTTCCCATTTCCGGTTTGGCCCACAATGACGATCCTCCGTTCAGGCCCTATGACCCAAAGGCAAGAAGAGAATAGGAGATGCAGTCAGCAGCGTAAAGCCATCATAGCCTGTCCCTCCACCCAGGACAGTAACTTCCGCCCACTCCACCCACCCCGTGGGGCCAAGACTTTACCTTGGATGCTTGCAGTCATTTCCAGACCAGTTGCACCGCACAAAACCTGGGATTTCTGCATGAAAAGAGAAACAGAATCAGCCAAAGGAGAGGCGATCTCCACCCCACCCCCTTTTCATTCAGCCCTTCAATTCTTGGGGGATTTCAGGAACAGTGGGGGTTGATGTCCAGAGTGTCTGGCAGCTCCCCACACCCAGCTCCATATTCAAAGGGACCCTATTCTCTGGGGCTTTAGCTGCTCCTGCTGCAGCTCCAGATGGTCTCCAAGGGTCGCCCCAAATCGTCTTCCTCCAGGTTACTTCCTGGCCACCCCAGACTCCCCCTTGTCCTCCCAGCTACCCCTCCAAGGTGGTCTGAATCTAATCCTGGTGGGGTTCAAGGCTCCTTTGGTGGGGTCTCTTTCCTGCATCCCCCGCAATCCTGCAAAAACAACCTCTGCTGAGAATGTTTGTTTCCACCTACAGCCTCCCCCACCAAATCTTGCCCCTTGGGAGCCTCCTGTGCCCCTTGGCCCTCCCTGAGTGGGGAGTGGGATACAAGGGCCTTTCCACATTTTGAGAAAGTCACCTCAATTCCTGGTAAACTTGTGGAAGGAACCTTGAAGTTTGGGCCTTCCCACCGGCTGATTTAAGGGTGGAATAAATTGATATTTCTTTCGTCCAAGTTCCACACACAAACTCAGAAGAGAATGAAGAGCAGAGAGTCTTGGAAGCAGTGATGGTATTCTACTGGTTCGGCAGTTGTTGAACCCGCAGAAGTGATTCCAGCACTGCTGGATCAGGCCCCACAGAGCCTCATTTTCAGATTAAGATGAGGCTGCAGGGTTTTCAGACCTGGCACAGAAGGGCTGGGGAACCTCAGCCCTTCAGAACTCAGAGCAGAGTGATATTTATACTTTTTTTTTTTTAGCAAAGAAGAGGGGCAGGTATCTTTTTTTCACTTTCACTTTCGGGTCTCAGCTGCTGCAACCTTCTTCAATCACCCCCCGCCCCGCCCACTGGCAATAACAGTGAGACCATTCAACTGTCAGGCAGATCAACATGAAAAGTCAAAAAAAGGCAACTTGTCAAACCCTTTGATTGGATTAAGATGTAGGAGAAACAGGATTCACACACCAGGGTCCCAATTAAGACACCGGGGGGTGGGGGGGATTTACAACCCAATAAAGAACCCTCAAAGAATGTTGGTGGCCCAGTATCCCCAGAGAATTGATGGTTTATGTATCCTCTTGCCATTTGTGATGGAGAGTAAAACCAATCTCTGGAAAGCCAGCTGGGTGGTAGTTGCAATAATCAGGCAAATCCTCTAATCCCGGACCATGATTCCCGGATTTACTTACGAATTGGCCTTTTTCATTCCTTGCAAGCATCTTCCAAAGGCCCAAGAAATGGCTCAACTTTTTTGGATCGTGTCTTTAGATCTAGGTTATTAGTTAATTATGACAAAACTAACAGGGAATTCAATTTACTTCCAAATGCAATTTGGAATTATTAAATATTGAACCTCATACGTCATCTGCCCATCATCCAGCTCCGAAGGGACAGGCAGAGAATATTAACCAGTTATTGCAGCAACATTCAATGTGCTATATTTTCTACAAGCAAGACAACTGGGAAGTTGTGCAACCTGTGACTGAAGTTCTTACAAAAATGCTGCACTTTTTGTCATCCTCGTCCTCCTCTTCCTGCTCCTCCTCCTCTCTACAACCCCCACTTTCTTCCAGCACTCAGGATGTTATCTAGTTGGTTAATAAAATGTCTGCAAGAAAATCACCAAGCTCAGAGAACACCGAGGACCCCACAGTCCTCTTCCTCCTTCTCCTTTGTCCTCAAGTTACCTTTGAAGACCTCTCTGAGGAAGGGGGGGAACAGTGGCTCAGTGATTAAAGATGCTGTGCTCAGGTTCGAGACCTGAGCACCATAAGACGGGATGAGCTCCCGTTCCTTGCTCCAGCTCCTGCCCATCTAGGCAAGTAGATAAATAGGTACCATGTAGGTGGGAAGTTAACATGTACCTCAGCATACAGTCATGCTGACCACATGGCCACAGAAGCATCTTTGGATACTGCTGGCTCCCTCAGCTAAGAAACAGAGATGAGCATCACACCCCAGAGATGGAAAATGACAAGTAAAACCTTTACCCAGGGATGGATGCAAGTGATCTTCTCGCTCCATTGACCAAGCACTAGTTGAGTCACAGCAGCACATCGGAATTGGTATGGAAGATTAAAGTCCACATCCTCTAAGGTGAATTGATCCTTAGGAACATCTGTTAGAAGGCTTTTCCAATTCTCTTCTCCTGCAATCCGATATTCCACCAGGTACCTGGAGACTGGAGACATCCCATAGGCCAGTGGATCAATACTGATCTGGAAACCTTTTGGTTGGACTGGCTCAACTTTAAATGAAGGAGGTCTTCTAAGAGCAGCTTCCCGCTCCTGACGTCTCTCGAGGGCATCTTTGGCCAAGGCTAAACTTTTCGTCTCCACCGTATTTAATGAGTCAAATAAATTCTTCATGCTCTCAGTGCTCATTTTCCAGGACCTTTCAGCAGCAGCATTATGTCTACCTTGGTGAGCAAAAAAAGATGAATAGTTGAATTTGAAGTGCACAGGGGTTCCCGACTCGTCCAGATCACACGGCGGGTCAGCCTCCTTGAGGACCTCCAGGACAGGTGGGGTCCCCGCATCCACAAAGGTGGTCAGGCACCGGATGTTATCATTCAGGTCTCTTCCCAACATGGAGAGCATGGAATCAAAGACGCGTTTCTGGGCACGAGTTAAATGGGCAAGGGAGGCCTGGGCCACCAAGCAGATGGCATCCACGTGGTCAATGCCCCCTGGCATGGAGAAAAACTCCAGGAGCTGCTCCTCCACCAGTTTGTCTTGCTCTGCATCTCTTGTGCCTCCAAATCCTGGTGTGTCAATGATGGTGAGAGAATGGGGAATTCGGAAACCCTTCTGATGGTTCACCACGTACGCTGTGACTTCCGACGTCCTACTTCCAGCTTCGCTTCTCTGGGTGGTTTCATGAATGAGTTTGAATCTGAAATTATTTTCCCACTGGACACCCAGGATATAATTGATCATCCCGTTGATCAGAGTGGTTTTCCCACATCCTGTTGCTCCCATCACCAGGATCACTTTATTGGGCACTTCTGGGTTCTTCTTTCCAAGCTGGTACACGAGACAGGAGGTGGAGGCATCTGAGGGGACTTTCTCCAGAGGAAGGGAGAACACTAATGGCTGTCTGTCCTCCACCAGGTAGCTTTTCTGAAGGAACTGGTAGGGTATGTTGTCTACACTTTCTTCCTCCAGTGATGTGGAGACCTGAACCTCCTCGCTGGGGACACCCAGAGCTCCATTATCACACATGGCCAACACCCGTATTCTGTACATCATCTGGGGCTTCAGGCCTTCAATGGGATAAAACTCTCTTTTTCTCCATGTTCTTTTTTCAGTCCACTGGTCCTTCCTAGCTCCAGCCTCCACTGTTCTGTACTCCACTTTGTACTCTTTGACCACAACTCCGGAGGCCACGATGCTGGGACTCACCCAGGTGACAGAGATGACAGAAGATGTTGCAGTGACTGTCCTTAATTTCTCAGGAGGGCTGGTGGGAAGGGTCTTTATGGGTGGGCTCAGGTCACTGAATTTACTAAGGCCCAGCTTGCAACAAGCAGCATACCGGAATAGAAAGTCTGTGTTTGGAGACAGATCTTTCAGCAGCAACATCTCCCTGGCATCCTCTGTCCTCACGGTCTTCCAGTTTTCTTCCCCTACCTTATTGTACTCTACCAGATAGCTGGAGATTGCAGCCCTCCCATATTCAGCTGGCTGAAACTTCAGTTGAATGCTATCATGTCTCACTTCGAAAATCAGGAAAGTGAGAGGTTTTGAGGGCAACTCAAAGTTTTTGTTAACCAGCACCCCATCTTCATAAAGGTAAGTGGAGGCTCCTGGGTTATCCACATCTGGGAGTGAAGCCACAACAAAGCGGACTTTCTCACTTGATTGGTTGATACTGAAAAAGTCTTTCATGGACTTGGCAGCTTGGCGAGCATTGCGGGTCCACTCCTTGTCCTCAAACCAGGACAGGCCTTTCTTCAGCCCAGGAGTGGATCTTCTGGACTTAGCTGATTCTGGCAAGAATTGTTCCTGAAGCCAATCTTGTAAACTCAACAGAAATGGCTCTTCATGTAAAGAAGTGAATACGAAGGAGACCACGTATCCATTCTGTGGGTGAAGAACTATTTCTTCCATCCCATTCTTGGAAGAGATAATTTCTATATTATTTAGAATAGTCAGATAAGATTTGACAAAGTTCATTTCTCTTTTCTTGGTGTCCAGAAATTCATGGAGACTTTGGCTGTTGAAGGGCGACTGGTTGACGGACATCAAGAGGTCCACCAGAGTCCCTTCTTCCAGCCCTCCTCCCCGGATGGAAGGCAACATTCTAGCCAGTTGTTTCTGGAAAGTCTGCTTGTGTTGTTTGCACAGATCCTTGAACTCTTGGATCTTCTGTTTGATCTCAGGGAAGGTCTCAGCCATGGGATTCTTGGCTAGATCGTTGCTTTGCACCTGGATTTCGCTGAGTTCCTCCAAGATCTTTTCAGCATCAAAGATCAATCCTAGGCTGATCTCACGGACCACCTTGGCTGCTCTGGTGTCCAGCTTGGTCAGAGGGTAGAGCCAGACCCGCACAGGCACAGCCTTCTTTCCATCTTTCCCTAACATTTTTGGGAGAGTTTCATAAACTTTCATGGCATCTTGGAAGGTCACTGGATTTTTCTGCAAAGAAAAGTCTCCGTGGAACTTGCATCTGAACTTCAGAGCATTCTCTTTCTCCTCCTCAGTCAGTCTGACCTTTACGTCTCCTCCGATAGATATTTCCTTCCTGAGGGTAGCGTGGAGACTTTGTTCTATATCTTTCACCGTCTCCATTGAAGAAACTTCTTGGTCAAAGACGAAGAAAGCCTGAGCTCCATAGAGGATGGCGGTGACCACGTGGGTGGCTGTGCCATGCTCAAAGACCTCTGGGTAAGAGACATTCTGCCTTCCTAGGTGGCTCATTGTCAGCTGTTCATACTTGGTGGTGGTTTTGTACTGAACGGTGACTCTGGCCTGCTGCTTGGACTTCTTGGTGTCGTGAAGATATTCTGCTGACCCTCTCACATCAATCAGGCCCCCCAGGAAACTGGTCTTAATGGGTCCTGAGACATCCAGAGCTGAGGCCTTGTCATCTATGCTGTCAGATGCAATGATTTCAGTTGCTGTCTTGGGCTGAGGCTTGATGGTCAGGTCCTTCTGAAGAGAGTTGTAATCCCAAAGGGTGAGGCCTGCATGGAACAGAAGAAAACAGCAACATGAATTGAACACCGTCTTCCAAAACACCTGCAGCTGGGCAGAGGAGCTTCAGAGAAGTGGGACAATAGAGACATCTTCCCCCTGGAGGGCTCCCTCCTTTATTCTGTCCAATCATCAACAGAGAAACCTCCTGTCAGTTTTGTAAAACATGGCAAAACTCCATACCATGGAATGGGAATTGCTATGCATCTATTGATTTCAAGAATGATCTCCAACTACCTGGAGAAACCATGTTTTTCATGAAGGGTTCAGGGTCACCGGCACCATGAGTTCAGACTTCTAGCCCTGAATTCACTATTCTGGGGGACCCTACACTCCTTTTATTAGCCTTTTCCCAAACCACTTCAGTGACTTTGCTTCTGGGAGGAAATCTGCCCTGACACCACTAGTTAACCTCGCTAGGGCTGGCTGCCTTAGAAGAGTGAGGAAAATCCGGGACTTCCGGTTTGAGTTCCTTCGGCGACGGACCGAAGTCCGCGATCGTGCACGGTTTCGATCCGTGCTCGCCCCCGGAGAGCCCCGAGCCAGCTGGTTTCGGGGCTAAGCCACCCCGTAGAGGTGGTGAAGAGGGGGGAGACTGCCAGCAGGGTTGAGGAGAGCCGCATCTCTCCTACCCAGCTGGCCATTCCTCACTTTCCCGAAGGCGGTTGCAACGGTGGTCAGAAATGGCCACCTCAAAGAAGAACTCGATCGGAAAAGAATGTGCAGGAGGAAGATAAGAAGAGAAAGTTTTGGTTGACCAGGTTAAACTGAAAAAGCAACAACGTAAGGTACCCTGGAATTTAAACTATAAAAAATAACATTGTTCCCAAAGAAGATTTTGAAGCAGCGGAGAGAGGGAAGGGAAAGGATTTGGGGTTTTTTCTTCCCTTCCTTATACTGACAGCTAAGAGACTTAAGCAAGAAATTGAAAAAAAATCCACTTTGACATTAATAGGCATTTAAGCTGAAAATAAAATGTCAAAGGGATAATAAAGATTTCTGGATACTTAAAAGTTTTTAAAAGCAGGAAAGGACAGAAAAAGAATAAAAGGGCAGGATCTGGAAAAATGGAGGAGACTGCCTGGAACTAAAAGGAATTTACAGTGAAACCTCAACAAGATTCCTAAAAGATACATTTTAACTGAAACTTGGCAACAAAATAATAGAACCCCAGGAAGAGAAAGTGGAAAAAAGAAGCAAGAAGAAACAGCCTTGGATTATTTGGATTACTTGGCGATTTTTGGATTTTGCAATTAAATGACTAAAATCAATTGGGTGGTTGTTTAAAAGTGTTTAAAATGGCATCACTCTTAGAAGAACTGAATATGGAACTTAAAAAATGGAATGAAGATGCACAAGAAGGGAGAGGTTCTTTTGGCTTCGTATTTCAATTCTTAGAAATGGAGATCTGGAAATATGAGAAACAACAAGAAACGCTTGCAGAACAAGAAGATCAGGACAAAGAAGAAGCCATCTTTAATGATCAAATAATTTTATTGGGGGGGGAGGAAAGGGGGGAAAGAGAGTGAAAGGTTTAAAATTAGAAAAAAAAGAATAGTTCTAAAAATAAGTATAATATTAGAAAGCAACAGAAGCGGGGATTACAGAAGAGAGAATTAGAAGTAGAGAGACAAGGGGGTAAAAAGGGGAGGAAGAAGAAGAGGGGGAAGAAGGAAAGGAAAAGAAGTTATAAAAGACAGAAACAAGATATAGAGAAACAGGGAAAAGATATAAGGAATTAAAGTATAAGCCTGTTTAGAGAATATAAGTGAAGAGTAATATGGGGAAAAAAAGAGAATTAATTATGGAAAGTTTATAAGTGTTCACAAAGAAGTATGATATTCAATTGAAAAGAAATGTTAAAGATGTTAAGATTTTAATGAATATTAATGATAGAATTGAATTGGAATGGAATGAGTGCTTTATTTACACACACACACAAACACACACACACACACACGAATATAGTCTGTATTTTAAGAATGTACTAAGCAGAATTCGATGGGAAGTTATGTATTATATTGAATGTTATAATCTTAAAGGTATAAATGGAAGCTAAAATAAGAGTTGAATGGATAAAATTAAAAGATATAAAGGTGTCATACTCCAATTAGTAACTACAGGGGAAAATTTGTTTAATGAGAAAAGATAATATGAAATTGAAACAGGACAGACAAATGTATAAATATAATGATTTGAATTGAGATGAGATAATCAAAATAAAGTTGAGAAAATTAAAAGAGGGGAAAAACTATGTACAAAATGTAAAACAATGATAAGATATGGAATAGAACACAAAAATGAGCATGAAATTGAGTTTGTGTCTGTATGAAGAAGTGATAACCCGGGACCATGCTATTTTCAAAAAAAGATGTTTTATTTGTATTATGTTTTTTGTGTGAAAACCCAAATAATTTTTTTAAAAAAACAAATAAACATGCATCCACCCGTGTGTCCCCTTTCTTTGCTAACTATGGGTTTCATCCATGACTTTTCTCTTTAGCCCCGTCTGATTCCCCAGTTCTGGCAGTGGATACGTTTTTGCAGGAGTTAAAAGCCGTGTACTGTGGCTATTCTGTCTCAGTATTTTTCCATAAGACAAATCCTGCTCAGCACGTATACCTCTCAGAGCAAAGTTCACTAAGCTGACAGGAAAAGAACTGACAGGAAGAAGCTGAAGTTGATAAGATTAGTTTCACTGAGGTCTGTGTCAGATAAAGGATGTGTATTCTGTAAAAACATGTTTATCAGTCACAAAGTTCGTTACTTGTATCACGTAGCCTGGTCTCAAAGATAAAGTTTGTAACTTCTTTGTCTTCCTGCTATCCCCCTGCACCCCCCTCTTTGATTCAGTACAATAAAAGGGACAGCGCAGAGCAATCAAGGCAGCCTGAAAAATCCATCTGTCTCAGGCTCAGCCGGGACAATTCCATCTGCCCCAGGCGATGTGCTGCCTCACCTAAAGAAAATCATTTGTTTCGTGTCTTTTTTCTTTGTGCTTGGCACTCACTCTTGCGAGAGTCCCACTAAACCTCACCCTTGCGAGGGTCCCGCTAAGCTTCACCCTTGAGAGGGTCTCATTAAATTGCGTTCTGAGAGGAATTCAGCAATCAACCAGAAGATCGAAACAACAGACCGGTCGCTCAACGCGACAGTGTACCACATGGTCCGCGATCAACTAGAGAGAGCCAAGGAAGACTATAAATGGTTTGCAGACCGACATCGTCGTGTCCACCTTTAGCAGTCAGCGATTGGGTTTGGCTCTCTACTCGATATTTACCAACGACGCGACCATCGAAAAAGCTTGAACACCATTACAAATTGAGTTTGTGTCTGTATGAAGAAGTGATAACCCGGGACCATGCTATTTTCAAAAAGAGATGTTTTATTTGTATTATGTTTTTTTGTGAAAACTCAAATAATTTTTTTTTTTTAAAAAAAGAAGAGTGAGGAAAATCCTCAGGGATGACTCACACCCCTGTGAGCCCTTCTTCAGTCTCCTGCCATCGGGTAAGAGATCAAGAAACAGCCAGCCACACCAACAGGCTGAAGAACAGTTTCTACCCATGGCTGTCAGACTCCTGAAAGGAAAATAACTTCATGTCAACATAGCAGGATAGACTTGCAAGGCCGGTGCATTGTGCAACAAGGTCAAGTAGTGTAATGAGATTGGGACTGGGTTAGGGACTTCTGTCCTCACTCTGAGTTGTGTGTGTGTGTTTGGGGGTGCACGAAGGGAGGCTCAGCCAATCTCATTGTACACATATTGTACTCTGACAATAAAGGTAACAATGAATGATGATGATGATGATGATGATGATGATGATGATGATGATGATGATGATGTTTGGTAATCAGTGTCAATCCTGCTGCATCCTTGGTGAAGGGTTGGATACATATTCTCAGCGAGAAGGTACTACTTATCTAGCTGCTACTTGCGGGCCATTTACCCCAGAGCTCAACTCTATCCCTGGGCTGAGCGTGCGCATTGACGGCAGTGCCTGTTTCCCTCCCACCCTCGTTCCTTTCCTCCAGAGACCCATCAGCCTCATCAGGTCCAAGAGAGCCAAAGGGTGACCCCTGCATGGAACAGGAGACGACATGAAGGTAAATGTGAAACCTGACCTCTAAAAGACTTGCAGCTGGACAGAGAAGCCCCAGAGAGCTCGGACAAGG
Organism: Notechis scutatus; assembly: GCF_049901735.1. Classification (NCBI taxonomy): domain Eukaryota; kingdom Metazoa; phylum Chordata; class Lepidosauria; order Squamata; family Elapidae; genus Notechis; species Notechis scutatus. The sequence goes on along the minus strand of NC_142025.1, from coordinate 4,727,088 downwards.
GACCATCGTTTCTCCCAGAGGATAACCTCATCTGTTCTGTCCAGAAATCACCCCAGGAACCTCTCGCCTGTTTTGCAAAATACTGCAAAAAACCCCGAAAGGCTTTTGACTGAGTAGAGAGGTTTCGTCATTTTCCACAGCATTTCAGTGACTTTGGTGTGGAAACTCACCCCGTGTTTGGTACACAGAGCGAGCTGTGCTGCATGGTAGGCCAAGGGCTGGATACACATCCCCAGGCAGAAGACCCTACTCAGCTACCTGGGATTAGCAGGCCGCGTGTTCAGAATGCCAGCTCTCAAGTGTCCCTGGGCTAAGCCTGCCCATTGATGGCAGTGCCCATCTCCCTCCCTCCCAGATTTCCTACCACCCCTCAGCCTCTCCTCCAGCTCCTACCTGCAATGAGGGCATCCTTGCGACAGTCGTACAAAGTCCCCAGCTGGAAGGGGCGGCCCAGGGCTGGAATCTCTACGGTGTCCTCTTCCAAGGCCATGCTTGGGTCGAGCAATTGCCAACGCTTTTGCTGCCCTGCAAGAGAGGAGAAACATCTGGAGGAGACAAAAGCTGACGGTTGACTCTGTGAGGGGATGCAGGATGTGGGCACAAGCCACATTCCCCCTACTGACAGTGGTCCACATTTGGGGTTGTCTGAGCAAGGCACACTCCACAGAGACCTTTGGGGTAGAAGCAGCAGTCCCTGCGCACAGCTGGTGGCAATGCACAAGACTTCCAGGGGCCACAATTGGCAACTCCTCAGGGAAATATTATTTTAATGACATCCTTTTAATAGTATCCTTGTGAACATTGGGCTGTATTGAACAAAATGAAATTCAGGAGTGAAAAAAGTCAGGTTCTACATTTAGGCAAGAAAAACAAAATGCACAGGTATAGTGTAGGTGGTACTTCGCTCAACAGGTGTAACTGTGAGAGGGACCTTGAAGTCCTAGTGGAAAATCACTTAAATATGATCCAGCCATGTGATGAAACAGCCAAAAAAGCCAACGCAGTTCTAGGCTGCATCAAGATCAGGTGAAGTGTTAATACCACTTTATAAGGCCTTGGTAAGGCCTCACCTGGAATACTGCATCCAGTTTTGGTCTCCACGATGTGAAAAAGATGTTGAGACTCTAGAAAGAGTGCAGAGAAGAGCAACCAAGATGATTAGGGGACTGGAGTTTAAAACATATGAAGAATGGCTGCAGGAACTGGGTATGTCTAGTCTAATGGAAAGAAGGATTAGGGGAGACATGATAGCAGTCTTCCTGTATCTCAGGGGCTGCCCCAAAAAAGGAGTCAAGCTATTCTCCCAAGCCCCTGAGGGCAGGACAAGAAGCAAGGGGTGAAAACTCACCAAGGAGAGAAGCAACATGGAATGAAGGAGAAACTTCCTAACAGGGAGGACAATCAACCAGTGGAACAGAAGTTGCCTTCAGAAGTTGTGGGTGCTCCATAGGAAATTTCTCCTAAGACCTCGGTTGCTTCTCTCTTTGGTTAGTTTCCATCCATTGTTTCTTGTCGTGCCTTTTGGTGTTTTGGAAAATAGATTGACAACACACCCCGCCTCATTTTTGTAGGAGCCCCTCAAATTTCCTGACAGTTAGAACAATTGATCAGTGGAACAACTTGCCTCCAGAAGTTGTGAATGCTCCAACACTGGAAGGTTTTTAAGAAGAGATCGAATAAACATTTGTCTGAAATGGTATAGGGCTTCCTGCCTAAGCAGGGGGTTGAACTAGAAGACCTCCAAGGTCCCTTCCAACTCTGTTATTCCATTCCATTCCATTCTAATTCCATTCCATTTCTTATTCCATTCCTTATTCTATTCTATTCTATTCCCTATTCTATTCTATTCTATTCTATTCTATTCCCTATTCTATTCTATTCCATTCCATTCCTTATTCTATTCCCTATTCTATTCTATTCCCTATTCTATTCTATCCCATTCCATTCTATTGCATTCCATTCCATTCCATATTCTATTCTATTCCATTCTATTTTATATTCTATTTTATTCTACTCTATTCTATTCTAATAGAATACATTTCCGTATTCTATTCTATTCTATTCTATTCTATTCTATTCTATTCTATTCTATTCTATTCTATTCTATTCTATTCTATATTCTAATCTATTCTATTCTATTGCATTCTATTTTCTATTCTATTCTATTCCAATCTATTCCATTCCATTCCATATTCTATTCCATTCCATATTCTATTCTATTCTATTCTATTCTATTCTATTCTATTCTATTCTATTCTATTTCTATTCTATTCTATTCTATTCTATTCTATTCTATTCTATTCCATATTCTATTCTATTCTATTCTATTCTATTCTATTCTATTCTATTCTATTCTTTACTCTACTCTACTCTACTCTACTCTACTCTACTCTACTCTACTCTACTCTACTCTATTCCATAGTCCATATTCCATAGTCCATAGTCCATATTCCATATTGCATATTCCATTTGTTTTGGTACGAGTTGCAATGATCGCAGTTCCTCTCATCACCAGGAGAGGGCGACACAGGGATGAGTCTGTTTTCCCACAGGGAAAGGACTGCTTTGGTTTCGGTGTTCGGGACTCTTGTGGGGGGTGGGGTGGAAGTGGGTATCCAGGGATCTGATTTCTTTCCCCTGAAAAATAAGGGTCCCTGGTGAGGATCAGTAGCATCTCCAAGTTTTCTTTTGGGGAGGGGGATAAAAGACCACTTGGAATCCCCAAAAGCCTACCCAGTGGCTTTACAAAGCCTTAGTGGGGCCGCATCTAGTGTACTGCACCCAGTTTTCGCCACCACATCACAAAAAAGGTGTTGAGACTTTGGGAAAAGGGCAAAGAAGAGCAACCAAGAACTGAGCTGAAGAAGCTTCTTGGAGGAGAAGCGAAACGTCTTCAAAGAAAAACCAGAAAGTCCAGTTGCCTCTTGAGAAAAGAAGCACCTTTGGGACGAAGAGCAACTAAGGTGATCAAAGGCCTGGAGACGAAAACATACAGAGGACGGTTTCTTCCCACATATAAATAACAAGAAAAAAATCAAGGAAACAGTCGGTCCACTAAAGAGAGAAGACAGCAAGGAAGTAACAGGCAACAGAGAGAAAGCAGAGCTGCTTAGCTCATTCTTTGCATCCGTCTTCACACAAAAAGAAATTATAGCCCAACATACCCAAAAAACTCCTGCAAAGACAAACTAGAAATTAAAATTAAAATAAGCAAAAAAAAAAAATATTAAGAGAACACCTGTCTGATCTTGACGAAAACAAACCACCGGGGCTTGAATGGATTACATCCCAGAGTTTTAAAGGAGCTGGCAGAGGTCATCTCAGAACCACTGCACCATATCTTTCAAAAATCCTGGAGCACCAGGGAACTACCAGAGGACTGGAAAAGAGCTGATGTGGTTCCCTTCTTCAAAAAAGGGGGAAAAACCAGACCTAGGAAACTACAGACCAATCAGCCTAACATCAATACCCGGGAAGATACTGGAAAAGATAATAAAAAAACAGACCTTGCCAACATCTAGAAACGAGTAAAGTAATAACTAGCAGTCAGCACGGGTTTGTTAAGAACAGATCATGCCAAATAAATCTTATTTCATTCTTCAACACAGTGACTAAATTAGTAGACCAGTGAAATGCTGTGGACATAATATACTTAGACTTCAGCAAGGCATTCGACAAAGTAGACCACAACCTACTTCTTGGTAAGCTAGAAAAAAGTTCCTTTTTTTTCCCCCCCTCCTTTCTTTTTTTTTTTTGGGTGGGGGTGGGTTGGGGGGTGGGGGGGGGGGCGGGGGGTGGGTTGTTTGGGGGGGGGGGGGGGGGGGGGGGGGGGGGGGGTTTTTGTGTTTTTGGGGGGGGGGGGGGGGGGGGGGGGTTTCTTTTCTTTTCGCTGGGGGGGGGGGGGGGGGGGGGGGGGGGGGGGGCCCGGGCGGGGGGGGTTTTTCTGTGGGGGGGGGGGGGTTTTTTTTGGGGGGGGGGGCCCCTCCCGGGGGGGGGGGGGTGGTTTTTTTGGGTTGTGGGGGTTTTTTTGGGGGGGGGGTTTTGGGGGGGGGGGTTGGGGGGGGCGGGGGGTGTGGGTTGGGGGACTAGATGACCTCCAACTGTGTTAATCTGTACCTGACAGGGAGACACCTATCCACTTTCCTCCTTCGCCCCTCCTGGAAGGAGCCCCTCAACCTTGGGGCCTTCAGCCAAGCCCCCCTCCCAACCACCCACAGCAGGCTTTCAGGGGAGGAGGAACAAAAGCAAGGTGGTTTGTCTCTAGCCCCTCCCATTCTCTCCCCCCTCCCCCCACAGCACAGAGAGCAAAGTCTGATCCTCTGGATGGATCACAGTGTGGAATCTCCCTGGGAAAATTCCTGGGGAATTGGGACGTGGGACTGAGAGTCGTAATGGTGTGGGGGGGAGGTATCCCCCGCTTCCCTCCCTCCCATTCCAGCTCTCCCCTTGTTGGGCTGCCTGCACAGAATTTAGCAGCCTTCTGAAAAGGAGCAACCCCTCTCCCCTCCCCCTCCCCAATTTCCTAGATTATCCCCCTCCCCAAGAACACAGGTGCTTTCTGTGCCACCTCTGGGGCTTTTCTGTCCTGGGGAAGCCGCCCAACACTGAGGGACTCTGGTGTCCTATCCACCCCCGAGAGTTTCCGAGAGAGGAACGACTGCTTGCTCTCGTGTAACAACACCGAGTAGCCCAGTCGAAGACCCACCTACTTTCCACCAGGTACCCAGGAACAGCCCTGCCCTCATCCCACTCTGCTCCGCTGGCCCAGCAAATGCCAACTTGGGGTTCATGGCACTTCTGGAGGGGTCCTCACCTGGTCAGAGGAATCCAGAATCCGTGGTGGCAGGTGGATCTTCCGCTCTCCGTGGGTGATCAATCTCTCCGTCCTTTGAACTGCTGACCGGGTTTATGATGGGAACAGAGTTCAGAGGTTGTAAAACCCGTGCAAGCCCTCAATTGCGATTACTTTATTATCACTTCTCTTGCCAGAGTACAACATGTGTACAATGAGATTGGCTGTAAATTCACCCATGCGCAGAAATGATCAGATTAACTATGGTATTAAAAATAAGGAAAAGGTGATTTTTTAAAAAATATGGAATTTGTGGTATAATTGGCTAAAAAAAAGGAACTGAAGATGTTTAGTGAAAACGACCAAAGAAACGCTAAAGAAGAATTGAATATATGACATATGTGTATGTAAATGTGTATATCATTAAAAAGTTTCTGTTCCCTTTGGTTTGTGTTGGTTTTATTGGACAAGGGTTTGGGTCAGAACAGTGGGGCTGACCCAAAGAAGAGGGGGATGAAGCTATTCTCCAAAGCCCCCGAAGGCAGGACAAGAAACAAGGGATGGAAATTGAGGAGAAACTTTCCAACAGGGAGGACAATTCACCGGTGGAACAGCGCCCCCTTCGGCTTTAAAAGGTAAGGGGAGAAACACCCTCTTTAGAGTCTGAATCCCACCCTCTTATTCTGGCTGGGCAGAGGGTCCTTTCGGGCTTTTTCCTCCATCATGGGATTTCCAGGCAGGGCTAGGCAACCCCGAGTCCTTTCGCTGTCATGCCCCTGTTGGAGTCTGACTCTGAGGGAGAGGAGGAACAGCAGACAGGGAGTGGGAGTGTGTCTCCAGTGGTTGTGGAGGAAACTGGGGAAGGGTACAGGCCGGATGGGCATTCAGAGGAAGACCCAGGCCCATCCCCTCTTTGTCCTAGGGCATGCAGGGAGGAGCGGAGAAGGGAGAAACGTGAGTGGCGTGGTCTATGGGGGAGGAAGGGGCCCTGATCCCCTTCATGGGCTGCAGCTGGGAGGACGGGTTAAAAGGACAAACTGTGCATGGCAAAGTTGCTGGAAGCAAAGCGTGCATTATTCTTGTTGGAGCTTATCTGTGTTTTGGCTTCCTCCTAATTGTGGTTGCTGCATTATCTGGTAGAAGCCTGCAATTAATCATCCTGGCCTGCCGAAGTAAGTCCTTCAGTGTGGTGCGTGTTGTGTTTTTTATTTCGAATTAACTTTACTTTGGGTGCGGACTGCATTTACTTCCTCCGTAAACTGTTTTCTTTAAGAGTTTGATATCCTGCCAAGGATAATTGGACGTTGGGGCCAAGTTGGAGGCATTAAAGGGACTTTCTTCTATTTTTCTGACTTGGTTATTTTTGTATCATGTTCCGGGTCATCACACCCGGGTTCGGCCGGGCCCATTGCTAACATTATGGCTGGTTCAGCGAACTGCCAAATCCCACCCCTGGCAGACCCCTCCCACCCTGCCCCACCCCTCCCAGGAGTCTCCACGCAGCCCATTTTGGATGCAGGTAAGTACAGGGCCCGTGGGGAGCCTGGGGAGTGGCGGAAAAATGGGCCTTCCGGAAGTTCTGGGAGGCCACGCCCACCCAGCAACTGGGCAGAAAATATTTAATTTGTCCATTTTGAAATCTTAGATAGAAACCAGCTTTTTCCATTCCACAAAATATTGAATCTTTCCCTTTCTCACTTTCGATCCTTGTCAGTCTATTATCTATTTCTCCCACTTTCTTGTCTGTTTTATCACCTCTTTCTTCCATCTGTAGTTTTTCTCCATATATCGTTAATACCTGTTGTATATTTCCTTCCATCTTCTCCATCCTTTCCTCTAACTTCTCCATTCTCTCTTCTGCACGCTTCCCTTGGTCTTGTATTACTTGTAACATAAACTTAATTTCTTCAATGGAAGTCTCCTTTTCTTTTTCCTTCTCCTGTCGTAACATCATAGTACTAGATCGTTGACCAGCTGGGCTCAGCGATGGGGAAGTAGGAATTGATGATCCTGTAGGTATTCTCTTACTCATGTCAAATCAAATTATAATCCATTCGCAAAAACCCAAGGGAAGATAAAAACAAATCTTCAAATTCTTCTCTACCTTAATCCAACTTTATCCAATTAAAAAGGGGATCAAAAAGAAGAAGAAAAAGAAGATAAAAAGAAGATTAAAAAAAAAGAAACTATGATGGAATCGATGAAGTCCAATAGCAAAAAAAAAACCTCTAAGATTCAAAAAGCCCAATAAAGAGATCAGAGGAAAAATTCCCCCAAAAAATAAGAGGGGAAAAGAAAATAGCAATGCAAATCCATCCACTTCTACATAAAATAGTGGGGGAAAAGGAACGCCAAGAGAGAGGGGGGGGGGGAAAGTCACAAATCTAAGGATAATCCACTTACTAGTCAATCAATCAATAATGGGAAGAAGAAAAAGTTAAAAAAAAAAAGAAATATAAAAAAAGATTAAAAAAAAAACAATCCAAAATTAATCCATATTAAAAAAAACTGGACCAAAAAAATAACATAAGCCAGTAGAGGGGGGAGGAGAAAAAATAAAATAAATCCAAAATGTACTACAGCAAAAATAGGGTGGTCAAAAACAAAACAAAGACAAAGCACAAAAAAGAAAGAAAGGTGCCAGCTATAATTTATAAATCCATTGTAGCTAAATAAAACAAAGTCTCATTGTAACATTCAGTGAGTCCAGAAAGCCAGAGTGAAAAGCCAATATCTTGTTCAAGGTCACACTGTTCTTTCTTTCTCTTAATCTTATTCAACTTTAAAGGCAGCACCTGTCTTCAGCACTGACTTCTCTATCTTTCTCCGTAGTCAAAATAATTGTTTGTTATTCTTAAGAAGATTTTTCATTTGACCTCTAGATGGCAGTGTTGCTTAGCTTTCCTTATAATTGTTCCTTAGTAACTGTATCTCTATACTCTAACCAGTGAAAGTAAAAAGGGAAAGTCACAAAGTAAAAAAAGGAAGGAAAAGTACTTCGTATGTTTAAGCTGAAAAAGCAGAAAGGATTCGATTTCCTCTTGTTTTTAAGCTCAGTCCCAGACAATACACTGTTTAATAAATACCTACCTATGTTAAAGAAAATTGTATAAATCAATTTAAAAAATGATGACAGCTGTGGGAACCAAGGACACTTCAGCAGGTGTTTCCCAGACTGTCTCACAACAATACCAGGAGATTCCATTGGATAACGAGACCTGGTCCAATAGGGGAGGCAGAACCTGAACTTCAACTATGTGGCTCTGGGTGGGAATTAGCTAGATCTGGTTTTGCCCTCATCTTTGCTGATATGATGTACTCAATAAAGTTTTGCGTTAAGAGATTGGATCGTCTCGACCATGTTTGCTTTGCTTGGTCAGTTGGAACGTTGAGCCCTTCTGTTCTGGGTTCCAATCCAGCCCTCGCCAAGTGACCTCTGAAGAACCCGAGTCAGAGATCCATGACCGAGTCTCCCTGAGCCAATTCCTTCTCTTAGAGAACCTCCTTTCTCCCCTCAGAGGACGAGACTTCAAGCGAATGTGAAAATCCAGCCCCTCCCCAGTATCAACCGGCCCCATAGCCTAATTCTCTCCCGTCCTGGACCCATGTCCCTTCGGAAGCAGAGACTCTTGGGGGGGGGGGTTCCCATCTGTCAATCCTTTGAGGTATATCAGGCTGGGAATCCATCAACACAAGAAATATTAGAATTCGAGTTTACCGATATGGATTATAGTAGCAGAATCTTGAAAGCGTCTCCCTTTCGCTCCCTCTGGCATGAAAGAGCATCAAGGCAGGACAACCCTGAGTTTCTTTCTCACCCCTTCCTATTTTCCTGGGGGGGATTCACTTTTTCTTAACAGCTGCCACATATTATTTGCAAGGCTGTTTCTGTACTGCTCAACACCACCTTCCGTTGGCCAACGTTGACTCATTGGAGAGAGCATTTCTCTTTCCACCAAAGGAACTCTTGTTAAATCATCTCCTTTCTTACAAAAGAGGCTGTCTTTTTTGGGATGGTTGGGGGAAACTGGGGAGTTTGGTCCACTCAGCTGAATTGATTCCAGACAAGGATGCAGTCACAAGGCAGAAGAGAGGGGGGCCATTGCCCTGACTTCCTGGAGGAGGGGGACAGAGAAGGAGTAGAATATACTCGAGGGGCGAGTCGGAGTGCAAGATCTCCCCGAAACCTTTTCACACTGGGTCCTTCTTGGTGGAAATCAGGCTCCTGCTGGGTCCTTCCCATCTCCTTAGTGTCCCTCAGCTCCATACCACATGCTTCTCCTCCAGCTTTGTTTCGCAGACACTCCTGAAAATCAGTGGTAATTTTTTTTAAACAATTTTTAAAAATTTAAACAACAAACATAAACAAATACTAAACATATAATATTGAATAAAATCTTCTTTCCATTATACAGTGTGTCGGTTGGTACATATCTCTTCTGCACAATAGCAACAGTCATTCTATCCTATTTTTAAGTTACAATTCATATCATATATAACTTCAATCCATTTAATGTGATATTATTATCAAATCATTATCAGACTGTTACTACCAATTCATCTCATTTTTTTCAGGAGAATTCAACTATTATAAAACCTAATTTATAATATCATTCATTTCCATGTAATCAAGAATAAGATATCATATTATAATAATCACTTACAACATATCTTTGTATCATTTTATCATAACTGTTATATTATATTTCTATTATATGATACTGTATGTCCCTATTTTCTTATCTAACCATGAATAAAAGAGATCCCATATTTTATAATATTCTTTTTCTTCTTGCTCTCTAATGGCAAATGTCGATCTATTCATTTCTGCACATTCCCTTATTTTCTTTATCACTTCCTCCTCTATTGGAGCTTTTTCATTCTTCCAGTTTTGCGCAAATACTATTCTAGCTGCTGTCCTAATATTAACATTCAATTATGTCCATTCTATACTGTATCCTTCAGGCAAGATGCCCAATGAAATATCTCTGGTTTCAAGTCTATATGCTGTTTTGTCATTTTTCCCCCCCACCATTTTAAAATCTGGGCTATTTTTGACAGCATTATCGGGACCTGCAAACCTCAGTTGTCTTGGAGAGACCCTCGAAGTCCGAGGTCCACCTCTGGACCCCTCCCCTCAGACCAATTTGGGGAGCCCAGAGGGATAACTATGGGGTGGAGAGTGGGGAGGGTGTCTGACCTAAAGAAGAGAAGGTGGGGGGACGGTGGTGGGAGGAAGAGCCGCCTCCTTCCAGAAGACCCCAACTCTTCTCCCTCTTGGAAAAGGGGTGCAAATTTCAGGAAGGCAGGTTCTGGGGGAACATTGCCCAAACTCTCAAGGAGCAGAAGCAGCTCTACAGAGCAAGGGGGTCTCCAAACTCGGCAACATTAAGACTTGTGGACTTCAACTCCCAGAATTTCTCAGGTAGCATGGTTGCCTGGGGAATTCTGGGAGGGTTTTTTCTTTTTTTTTTCAATTTAAAAAAAAATTTTTTTTACAACCAAATTATCCTTGGGTGAACAGTGCAGTCCTGTAGTGTCTTACATTTTGTTACAAAGACAACAATGTTCCTCTTATTTAATATAGTTGATGATCTTTTAACATTTGATATTCATACTTATCATTTGTTAATTTATCAATCTTAATTATTCAATATTACAGTGTATTATTTTTGTGTCAATCTCAATATTCTTAACCTTACTCCTTTTACTACCAGTTATATATTAATAATTCTATTTGCACTGTTTACCAAATTTATAGTTTTAATCACAATTCATGAATGTATATGGGATTATAATTTCCCATGATTTATCCCCTTTTTAATATCTAAATATGCCACTATTATAAAAAAAAAGTCCCCTCCCTGATCACATTTAATACCAATACACTAGTATTCATCATATTTATGTTTAACAGATTATGCAGTTATAATAATAGTTATTTTTTATTAAATTATAGCCTTTCATTATCTATGTTATATTTCACAATATTATTTTTGTCTCAGTCAAATTCCATGTGTCATTCCTTTACCTACAATAACATGTTAACTTTCTTATTTATTGCATTTATCAGTTCTATATCTTAACTAGTAGTACACGTTTCTATCAGATCATATTATCCTTTACTTTTCTTTTTTTACCCATCATTCCTCAGGTAGCACGCTTGGCTGGGGAATTCTGGGAGTTGAAGTCCACAAGCCTTAAAAGTCGTGGACTTTGGGGAAATCTGCACTAGAGGAATGAAGGGCCAAGAAAAGGTCTTTGTTGCCCTCTGTTGGACGGCTTCTTTCCTTGCAAAGTAAATGTGAATAATGAAACAGGAAGTCAGATTCAAAAGAGGAGAGGAAAGTGGGGTTTTTTTCCCCCTGGTGCTTTTAACTTTCGTTTTTCTGAACCCCCTGAAGGCAAAGCAGAAGGCCAGGCTTTGCTTAAAAGAGATCCAGCAGGGAAGCAGATCCACCTGCGGCCGGTTTTCCCAATCCGGGGGCCCCCGGGGGGGGGGGGGGGGGGGAAAACAGCCACAACCATTATAATTTGGATTGGGGGGGGGGGGGGGGGGGGGGGGGGGCGGGGCGGGGGGTGGGGGGGGGGGGGGGGGGGGGGGGGGGGGGGGGGGTGGGGGGGGGGGGGGGGGGGGGGGGGGGGGGGTTTTTTGGGGGGGGGGGAGATTGGAGTTTTTTTGGGAGGGGGGGGTTTTTTTTTTTTTGTTGAGTTCATCCAGCAGCCAAAGAAAAAAAGAGCTGCAATTGAGTGCAGGGAGGGGACACCTTCATCCTACCCACCTTCCACTCAATCGCGGCTCTCTTTGTTCTGTATTTGCATTCTTGTAACCCTGCGTTCTGATTGGCTAAAACGCACAGCACTCGGATTGGTCGAGTGTGCAGCACTGATTGACTGTTACGAAGCAACCGCGATTGGCCGAGCCGATCGCAGGAGATTTGAACGGCTGTCATTGGCTGCAGCGCCCTGTGCAAGACCAATATAAGCCGCTGCCGATCCAAGCCTAGCAAGCCGATCTACCTTACAATAAAAAGAGCTTTTAAAAGTCACTTGCTTCGCGTCTCTTCTTGGGACCGATCTACCAATATAACACTGGCGACGAGGGTGGGATTCTGAACCAAAGACCCACCCCGCACGTGGCACCACGGCAAAGTGACCGGCAACATGGCCAGCCGCACTGCGCCACCCGCACCTTTCAACCAGGCTGCAGAGGACTGGGAATCTTACATCGATAGATTCCTAATGCTCCTAGAAAGCAGCAACCTAAAGGACGCCAATGGACAGAAAAAAAAGGGCCGTGTTCCTGACCCACTGCGGGCCCGCAGTGTTCAAGATGGCGAAAGCCCTCGCCAAACCCCTCGATGTGAAGGCGATGGACTGGGCCGACCTTGAGCCACTGCTGCGAAGCTAGTATGCGGCCACTGTACCAACCCTCATCCGCCGGCACGATTTCTACCGGAGGGATCAAAAGGAGGGTGAGAGCATCAGCGACTTCGTGGCTGATCTACGGGACCTCGGGGGCATGTTCGGGTTCACCGACATGGATGAAGCCCTGCGAGACCGTGTCGTCCTTGGACTCAAAGACCCTATCCTGCAAAGCTGGCTAATGGCGAAGGGCGACATATCCCTTACTGATGCTCTCACCAAGGCAACCGCAGCGGAGGCGACCAGGACATCGGTGGCCCGGATGCGGCAAACGAGCACAGCGGACCGGCCCGTGATGACCGAGGCGGCCCCAACCCCTGAGAAGCACACCGAAACCAGCCGCCGAGCAACCACCACCACACATCATGGCGATCTCGACTCCCTCACCGACACCGAGGACGAAGAGGAAGACATCCACTGGCTCCAGGCGGAACGAGACCGGCGCGAGCGGCGAGGTCATAAGTGGGGGTTCCAGTGTGCCGGGTGCGGGGGTGACCATCCATGGTCAGAATGCCGGTTCTTTGACGCAATCTGCCGGCACTGCGACAAGTGGGGCCACATCGCCAAGGTGTGCCGGTTCAAGTGGAACCATAGTCCCCGGCGTCGAGACAGCAGTCCCTGGAGACGAGACGACAACCCCCGCCAGGAACAGAGACCGACACGCCGAGAGCCGATGGAGCCGGGATGGAAGAAACAGGCGTCTCGACGAGGCTCGACAACGAGAAGAAACTCACCAAACGGTTGTTATCGGCCACTCTTCAAACTGGGATGCCCGGAAGGTACACGTGGAGGTGGGCATCGAAGAACGACCATGCAAAATGGAGGTGGATTCCGGATCCTACCTCTCCATGGTCGCTTGGCGGGAAATCAAGCGCCTGGTGCCTACCATCCATAGGCGCGAACTGGAAAGCCAGAAACTCATCCTCAAAGACTACCAGGGGAACCGCATTCCCGTGGTCGGAATTGGACACTTTAAAATCACGTTCAAAGGGTGCACCGAAAAACTTCCCCTAACCATCGTGGACAAGGACCGCCCTAGCCTTTTGGGACTACAATGGTTCGCACCATTGGGAATAGAGGTGACGGGCATCAACCACATCGCCGAGGTGGACTGGGAGGAGCAGCTCGCAAAAGATTTCCAAGAGGTTTTCGACGGCAGCCTAGGCAAGTACCGAGGGGCCCCGATATCCTTCAACCTAGACCCCAACATTGCCCCAATCCGCCTTAAACCCCGGTGAGTACCCTTCGTGCTCAGACCTAAGATCGATGAGCAGTTAAACAAGCTCATCGAGCAGGGGGTACTCGAGCCAACAGACCATGCCAGGTGGGAGACCCCTATAGTCACCCTGGTAAAACCAGATGGGTCGGTGAGAATTTGTGGTGATTACAAGGCTACCCTCAACCGCGCTCTGCAACAGAGCGCTTACCCCATCCCAGTGGTACAGCACCTTCTACACTCACTGGGGGGAGGCAAGGTTTTCGCGAAACTCGACCTGGCACAGGCCTACCAGCAATTGCTGGTTGATGCGGAAACCGCAGAGGCGCAAACCATAGTCACCCACCGCGGGGCTTTCCGCTGCAAGAGGCTCCAGTTCGGAGTCAGCGTAGCCCTGGGGGTCTTCCAGAGCCTAATGGAGAGGCTACTCTAAGGCATCAAGGGGGTAGTACCCTATTTTGATGACGTGCTGGTGTCAGCGGCCAACCAAAAACAATTGGAGAGCCGCCTGAGGGAGGTGCTTCAAAAATTCAAAGACTCGGGGTTAAAAGTCAAGAAAGAGAAATGCCAGCTGTGCACCGAGAGAGTCAAATTCCTAGGGTACCTCCTAGACCAGCATGGGATCCACCCAACGGGGAAAAAAAATCAGGGCCATCAAGGAAGCCCCTAGACCGAGTAATAAAACCGAGCTGCAGGCGTTTCTGGGACTGATTAACTTCTATAATGTTTTCCTGCCCCAAAAGGCGACCACGGCGGAACCGTTGCATAGGCTGCTGGACAAGACAGCCACCTGGAACTGGGGAAGGCGAGAGGAAAACGCATTCAACCGAACAAAGGACCTACTCACATCGGACGCTGTTCTCATCCAATACAGCGAGACCCTACCGCTAGCAGTAACATGCAACGCATCTCCCTTCGGCGTCGGGGCCATCCTCAGCCACACTCTCCCTGACGGAAAAGAGGCGCCCATCGCCTTCTTTTCAAGAACCCTCTCAAAACCGGAAAGGAATTACAGCCAGCTGGATAAGGAGGCCCTGGCAATCGTCGCCGCCGTAAAGAAGTTCCACAAGTACCTTTACAGCAGAACCTTCACCATCATCACCGACCACAAACCGCTGCTCGGGATTCTGGCAGGGGACAGGGCCACCCCGAACATCCTATCCCCTAGGATGACAAGGTGGTCCGAATTCCTTGCCGCCTACAATTACCAGCTAACCCATCGGCCCGGTAAGACAATCTCACACACAGACGCCTTGAGCTGCACTCCGTTGCCCGACCTGGACGCCGACCCAGCACCTGCCACGTCCACCCTGAGCATAGAGACCTTACTCAATCTCCCCCTGACCGCGTCAGACATTGCCCGGGAAACCAATAAAGACAAACGTCTGGCGTGGGTTTTAAACTGGGTGGAGAAAGAGTGGCCAGAAAAAGAGTACGATGAACAATTCAGGACTTTCCGGAGCCGGCAAACAGAACTCTTTACACAAAAAGGTTGTTTACTGTGGGGGGACAGGGTGGTTATCCCAGAGAAATTACAGAAAAGGGTTTTGGACATGTTACACGAAGGGCACCCGGGCATCGTTAGAACAAAAGCCCTGGCCAGAAGTTACGCTTGGTGGCCAGGGATGGACAAGGAAATCGAAGCCTGGGTGGCATCGTGCAGGCAATGCCAAGAATCCAGGCCGAGGCCTCCCGCCGCCCCAATCCTGGAATGGGAAACCCCCAGAGGGCCATGGTCCAGGATTCACATAGACTTCGCCGGGCCCACAAAGGGACACACATTCCTGATAACGGTAGACGCTTACTCCAACTGGGTGGAGGTAAGCAACATGAGAACGACTACCACAGAGGCCGTTATCAAAGAACTCAACAAACTATTCTCAATCCATGGCCTCCCAGATGTAATTGTATCTGACAACAGGCCCCAATTTACTGCGCTACCGTTCGAAAAAATCCTAGCGGAACGGGGAATACGGCATGCACTGACAGCGCCAGCACATCCGGCGGCGAATGGGAGGGCGGAACGAATGGTACAATTTACTAAAAAGACAATTAAAAAAATCGAAACCGGGGAAATACAGGACAAAATCAATAAAATGCTATTCATACAACATATAACCCCGAACACAACAACGAACAAAAGCCCGGCAGAACTATTAATGGGGAGAAAATTAAGATCCCCACTAGACAGGCTACACCCCACATACAACCCGGAAAACCCCCCCCGACTCATCTAGCAAGCACCGAACATTCACACCGGGCAACACAGTATACGCAAAAAACCTCACAGGGGACCCACTCTGGGTACCTGCAACAATAACCCAGGTAACAGGTCCCCGCTCGTACTGGCTACAAACAACCGACGGACGAGCATGGAAATGACACATCGATCAGTTAAGATCGAGAGCTAACACGGGAAATACAATCGACACGCAAACACACAGAAACAAGGAACCTGAAGAGGGAGGGGGAAACCCAAACATAAGAAGAGAAGGAAGCCCTGACAAACAAAACAAACAAACCCAATAAGAAAGAAACCAGCAATACTCACCACCAGAGCCACCGACAGACGACCAGCCCAAAGCCTCGCCTGGAAGGTACAGCCAAGCCAGCTCGACCAGCCCAGAAAGACAAGGCGGGAACAACAGAGCCAGCAGCTCGACCAGACTGGGTAGACCGGGAGGGAGCTACGGCGAAAGGCCCGACTCACCCTTCCAGGTGGTTCCATCGATGAGGCAGGGAGCAGCACAGACCCCGACCGAACCGGCCGGAGACCAAGAGACAACTAACCTGCGCAGGTCCAGTAGACTTATGGGACTACATTACGTAGGACCGAACCAAGAGGGGAGGGGTGTTCTGTATTTGCATTCTTGTAACCCTGCGTTCTGATTGGCTAAAATGCACAGCACTCGGATTGGTCAAGTGTGCAGCACTGATTGGCCATTACGAAGCAACCGCGATTGGCTGAGCCAATCGCGGGAGATTTGAACGGCTGTCATTGGCTGCGGCGCCCTGTGCAAGACCAATATAAGCCGCCGCCGATCCAAGCCTAGCAAGCCGATCTACCTTACAATAAAAAGAGCTTTTAAAAGTCACTTGCCTCGCATCTCTTCTTGGGACCGATCTACCAATATAACACTCTTCCCTCCTGGGAGCTTTTCCATTGAGATGCCAAATTCTGGCTCTCCTGGGGAGGGTGGAGGGTGGGGGATCAGACTTTGTCTTCTCTAGTTGAATCTCCTGCTAGTCCCTTTCAAATAACTGCCTGTTCAATCTCTTTTGAAAAAACCTCCAGTGTTGGAGCACCCACAACTTCTAGTGGCCGGCTGTTCCACTGGTTATTTGTCCTCCCTGTTAGGAAGTTACACCTTCATTCCAGGTTGCTTGTCTCCTTGATGATTTCCCATCCCTTGTTTCTTGTCTTGCCTTCTCCTGCTTGGCTTCCTCTTCTTTCTGGCAGCCCCTGAGATATTGGAACACTGCTGTCATGTCTCCCCTGGTCCTTCTTTTCATCAGACTAGACATACCCAGTTCCAGCAACCGTTCTTGCTATTTTTAACCTCCGGTCCACTAATCATCTGGGAAAAAATAGAGAAATTAGCCTCTTTGGGGGCTGTTTTCAGGCCGTTTTTTGAGTTGTTTTCAGACTAGTTTTCAAAAACGGCCTGAAAAAACACCCTGAAAATGCCCAAAAATTGAAAACAGCCCAAAAAATGGACAGGCTGAAAAAAGGGTGGGGGTGGGGCCAGCGAGTGATGGGATTAGCCCCAACCGGCTGAATCCTACCTCTGCCTTTGAAGTGAGTGGCCAGGAGGCGGGGCTGGGTGTGACAAGTGATGTTTCCCACCCCATCACATGACCAACCGGCCACGCCTACCCAGCCCGAGAACCAGTTGTTTAAAAAGTTTGCAGCCCACCACTCAATAGAACTAATTTATTCTCCATCAGAAAACAATTTGGCTGATGTCATCACAAAGCCATGGAGGATACAAAGACACAAAGATCTTGTGGAGCAACTTGGTTTAAATGCTGTCCAGCTATAAAATTGGAGTGGTTCTAAGACACGGGTGTCAAACTCACGACCTGAGGCCACCCACATCCACCCACATTAGCAAAGGGGGGGGGAACGTCCCGATACGTCATGTGAGGACGATGTGATGATGTGAATTTGACACCCCTGTTCTAAGATATTTAATTTAATGACTTGAACAGTAAAGTGTACACTGGGGCAGAGCACACGATTGTCGCTGATTGGTTGGAAGGCATGGTGAGTCGCTGCCTGAGGCAATCTATGTTATGATTGGATGCTGGGGGAGAAGGGGGAGTTTCTTGTTTTCCCGCCCTTTTTCTTCTGTGTCTGCTATTCTGGGGTTTACCTGATGATTTACTTCATGATGCTCCTGCTTCCATGGCCATCTCGTCTGCCATATATTGGAAATATATATTCATTGATATAAAACTTCATGTCACAGTTTTCTGACTCCATTTGGAAACAGGCTGCGGAATTCCTTGACAAACCAAACCGCCATCAGTGAGTGGAGTGCGTCTTGTGCCCGCATCCTGCATCCTTTCGGAGACTCATCGGGCAGTTCTGGCGTCCTCCAGAAGTTTCTTCTCTCTCTTTTTTCAATAAATTTTTAAAATTGTTTTTTATGTACGGCAAATCCACTCCATTTCAATCATGCGTCGATTAAGTATACATTCCAGTTATTTAACCATTATGAATAATATTCTTCCCATCAGATCTAACAATACAACAATAATCACATTCCCATATAGATGATAATATTGTTACAATTATTTAACCATTTATAAATGTTTTTCTTGTCAAATTCAGCAATGCAGCAATAATCACATTCCCATATAAACAGTAATATCGTATATATCTATTACGCTAATTTATCTATAAATACATCAAATCTATTTCAACTTGTTCTATTTTCTATCCATTGATAAAACTGATTCCACACCATATAGTATTCAGTTTTTTCTTTTTCTTTAATTTCTAGTGTCAGTCTATTCATTTTCACAGATTCAAATATTTTTTCAAATATTTTTTTTCTTCTGTCGGTATTTTATCACTTTTTCACTTTTGGGCAAATACAATTCTAGCCACTGTTAAAACATGTAAAACCAATCTTTTCTTTACTATAACTTTCTGGTACCATTCCTACTAGGAATATTTCAGGTTTTAAATGTCGTTTAATCATTTTTTTCTAACCACGTGTGTATTTTAGTTCAATATCTTATAGCCTTTGTGCAAGACCACCACATATGATAATATGTTCCTGGCGTTTGGCGACATTTCCAGCATTTCATTGATTTATCTTTGAACATTTTCGCTAGTTTTGCTGGTGCTATGTGCCACCTGTAAAACATCTCATACGAATTTTCCTTATATGCTGTCGAAATTGTCAATTTATAATTCCTATTCCATAATTTCTGCCATTTTTCTAATTCTATAGCATATCCAAAAAAATGTTTGCCCATGCATTCATTGTTTCTTTGACTTGTTCTTCTTCCAACTTGACACCCAGTAAATGACAGTATAATCTTTCAATCGATTTATCCTCTGTTCTCATTAGTATTTTATCCAGTTCTGTCAACTCTTTCTCAATCCTTTCATCTTTAATATCTTTTTCATACCTTGTTTGTATCTGCAGATACGAATACCATTCTATATCTAGTCCTTGTTCATTCTTGTTTTGTTTTGAGCTCACCCTTTTCATTTAAGATATCTTTATATCTAGTAACATTCCCCATTTTACACACATTTGGAAATACAAACGCTTCTATTGTTGACAACCAGACTGGTATCTTCATATAGTGTTGCTCTTGTGTTTTTAACCACATATGTAATAATGCATCTCTGACCATATGTCTCTGGAAATACCCATGTGTTTTCCCTTTTCTATACCATAAAAACGCATGCCACCCCATTTGTAAATCATGTCCTTCCAACATTAACAATCTTTTATTTCTCAATAATATCCATTCTTTCATCCATGTCAAAACCGTAGCCTGATAGTAAATCTCCCAATTAGGTAAACCAAAGCCTCCTTTAATTCTAACATCCTGTAGCATTTTAATGTTGATACTTGTTTTTTTCCCTTGCCATATATATTTCAACACCAATTTATTAATATTCTCAAAGTATTTTTTTTCTCTATCTTAATTGGAATTGTCTGGAACAGATATAATATTTTGGGCAATATATTCATTTTAATCGCTGCTATTTTTCCATATTGCCCTATTTTTCTAACTCTGTTTTAATCTGTTGTTTCTGTTTATAATAGTTATTTTCTTTGTTCCACCCCTTGATATCAGTTATATTTCTAAGTATTTAACTATCTGAATATCTATAGCTTTTGTCAGTTCTTTTTTCTGTTTCTCTGTCATATTTTTCACCAATATTTTTGTTTCCCCTTTATTTATTGTCAGTTCAGCCATTTCCCCATATTCTTCTATTCTACTTCTCAACTTAGTTCCTATTCTTAGAGGTTCTTCTAATATAAAATATAAAATCATCTGCAAATGCCTGTAATTTGTATACCTCTTTTCTTATTTCCATCCCTTTTATTTCTTTGTCTTCCCTTGCAATTCTATTTAACACTTCTAAAGTTAAAATGAACAACAATGGAGACAAGAGGCACCCCTGTCTTCTTCCTTTCTCAATAAGAATGTTTTCAGTCATTTCTCCATTAACCAATACCTTCACATACTGTCCATAATGTATAGTCTTAATCGTATGTATAAATCTATCCCCAAATTCCATTTCCTTCATTTGCATCAATATAAATCTCCAATTCAAGTTGTCATAGGAGATTGTCAATCTCAGAGTCAGCTTCATGCAGATCATGCCAGTATGTTGCTTCTAATACAATCTTTGAAGTTTTTTGAAGTTTGGCTCAAGGCTCATGATTTAATTAGGGCGATCGCTGGAATTCTGACACCCAGAATGTGGACCACCATCAGTGGGTGGTGTGCGGATTGTGCCCACAACCTGCGTCCTCCAGGGAGTCATCAGTCAGTTGTAGTGTCTTCCAGATGTTTTTTCTCTCTTACAGAGAACCAGAAGCGTCAGTGACACACAGGAGCCGAACGTGGCCCAGGCCGAGGATGCCACTGAGACCCCAGCCCTGGGCCGCCCCTTCCAGCTGGGGATGCTGTACGACTGCCGCAAGGATAACCTCATCCCAGGTAGGAGCCGGAAGAGAAGGAGGCGGATGGGCGTGTCCTGTGGGAAACTCTGGAGGGAAGAAGACTGAGGCTGCCATCCATGCACAGGCTCAGCCCAGGGACACTTCAGAATTGGGCCCGTGGTCTGCTAATATGGTTTCCCCGAAAATAAGACCTGGTCTTATTTTCTTCCGGGTCCTAAAATAAGCACTAGGGCTTATTTTCAGAGGGTGTCTTACTTATATCAAGCCCACCCACCCCCCAAAAAATCAGGGTAGGACTTATTTTCAGGGTAGGTCTTATTTTCCAGGGAAACACAATAGCAGCTAGGCAAGTAGGGAATTCTGTCTGGGAAAGCATATCCACCCTTTGGCCAGGCACACAGCAGGGCACCCTTGACTGCCACTCATGGCATGAGTTTTCCCCTCCTGGACCAAAGTCACTGAAATAGTTTGGAAAATGGTTTCAAAAAGGAGTTCAGATCTCACACAGAGTGGTGAAGTGAGGGATGTGCAGGTGTGTCTCAACAGAGAAGATGCATTAGAACATGTGATGAAAATCATAGTTTCTCCAGGGAGTGGTAAATCTGGCTGGAGATCCAGAGGTGCATAGCAATTCCCATTCCCCTCTACTCAGTCAAAAGCCTTTGGGGTTTTTGTTATTGTGCAAAACAGGCAGGAAGCTTCTTTGGTGATGTCCAGTCAGATCAAATGTAGGAGCGCACGAGAGGAAATGGTGTCTCCTTTGTCCCATCTCTCTGGAGCTCCTCTGCCCAGCTGCAGGTGTTTTGGAAGACGGTGTTCAATTTATGACCATGTTTTCTTCTGGCATCACCCTTTGGGATTACAGCTCTCTTCAGAAGGACCTGACCATCAAGCCTCACCCCAAGACAGCTACTGAAATCATAGAATCCGACACCATTGATGACAACATCTCTGCTCTGAACATCTCAGCCTCCCTCAAGGCCAACTTCCTGGGAGGGCTGGTTGAAGTGGGAGGGTCAGCAGATTATCTTCATGACACCAAGAAGTCCAAGCAACAGGCCAGAGTCACCATTCAGCACAAAGCCACCACCAGGTATGAACAGCTGACAATGAGCCACCTAGGAAGGCAGAATGTCTCTCAACCAGCCGTCTTTGAGCTTGGCACATGGTCACCGCCACATGGTCACCGCCATCCTCTATGGAGCCCAGGCATTTTTTGTCTTTGACCGAGAAGTCTCTTCAGTGGAGATGGTAAAAAATATAGAAGGAAAACTCCACACTACACTCATGAAGGAAATATCTATTGGAGGAGAAGCAGAGGTCCAACTGACTGAGGAGGAGAAAGAGAATGCTCTGAAGTTCAGGTGCAAGTTCCACGGAGACTATTCTTTGAAGAAAAATCCAGTGACTTTCCAAGATGTCATGAAAGTTTATGAAACTCTCCCAAAATTGTTAGGGGAAGATGGGGAGAAGGCTGTGCCTATGAGGATCTGGCTCTACCTTCTGACCAAGCTGGACACCAGAGCAGCTAAGATGGTCCATGAGATCAGCCTAGCGTTGATATTTGATTCTAAAAAGATCTTGGAGGAACTCAACGAAAGCCAGATGCAAAGCAATGATCTAGCCAAGAATCCCATCACCGAGACCTTCCCTGAGATCAAACAGAAGATCCAAGAGTTCAACGATCTGTGCCAACAACACAGGCAGACTTTCCAGAAAGAGCTGTCCAGAGTGTTGCCTTCCATCCGGGGAGGAGGGCAGGAGGAAGGGACTTGATGTCCATCAACCAGTCGCCCTTCAACAGCCAAAGACTCCATGAATTTCTGGACACCAAAAAAAGAAAAAAAAAGAAATGAACTTTGTCAAACCTTATCTGACTATTCTAAGTGAAATACAAGTTATCTCATCTCAGAACTATCTGGAAGAAATAGTTCTGGACCCCCAGAATTTATATGTGGTCTCCTTTGTATTCACTTCCTTACATGAAGAGGAGCCATTTCTGTTGAGTTTACAGGACTGGCTTCGGGAACAATTCTTGCCAGAATCAGTGAAGTCAACAAGGTCCAGTCTTGTGGTGAAGAAAGGCCGGGCCTGGTTTGAGGACAAGGAGTAGACCCGCAATGCTCGCCAAGCTGCCAAGTCCATCAAAGACTTTTTCAGTATCAAACAATCAAATGAGGAGGTCCGCTTTGTGGTGGCCTCAATCCCAGATGTGGACAACCCGGGAGCCTCAATATATCTTTATGAAGATGGGGATCTGGTCAGCAAGAACTTTGAGTTGCCCTCAAACCTCTCCCTTTCCTGATTGGTGAAGTGAAACACAACAGCATTCAGCTAAAATTTCAGCCAGCTGAACATGGAAGGGCTGCCATCTCCAACTATCCAGTAGAGTACAAGATGGTAGGGGAAGTTGCAGAGGAAGAAAACTGGAAAACCATGAAGACAGAGGACACCGAGGAGCTGTTCCTGCTGAAATATCTGCCTCCAAACATAGAGTCCCAGTCCCAGTATGCTGCTTGTTGCAAGGTAGGCCTTAGTAAAACCAGTGATTTGAGCCCACCCATAAAGACCCTTCCCACCAGCCCTCCTGAAAAGTTAACAAAGGTCACTGCAGCATCTTCTATCATCTCTATGGCCTGGATGAGTCCCAGAATTGTTGCCTCAGGAATTGTGGTCATGCAGTACAAGGTGGAGTACAGAACAGTGGAGGCTGGAGCTGGGATGAAGTAGTGGAATGAAAAAAGGACAGAGAGGAAAACAGAATTTTATCCCATTGAAAGTCTGAAGTCCCAAATGATGTACAGAATATGGGTGTTGGCCCTGTGTGATACTGAAATTCAAATTCCAGGGTATTTAAATGCTACTTATTATCCCGGTCAGCCAGAGCTTTCACTTTCTCAGCTTCCTCCTGCACATTCTTATTCTGGATGAAAGCTTCTTTGTGGCAACCATTGCTGACCACCGCTCCACCACTTTCGGAAAAGGGAGTTAAGCCAGCTAAGGAGGGGGGTTGTGATTCCCCCGGACCCCTGCTGGATCTCCCCTGTCTTCACTTACCTCTACGGGGTAACTATTAGCCCCCAAATCTGGCTGGATCGGGGGCACTCCAGCGGCGAGCGCAGCAGAAACCGTGCACAATCGCAGATTCCTGCCGCCGCCGAAGCCTTGCAAACCGGAAGTCTGCCCCTGTGTGATAATGGAGCTCTGAGTGTCCCCAGCGAGGAGCTGGAGGTCTCCACATCACTGGAGGAGGAGGATGGAGGAAACGTAGCTCACCAGTTCCTTCAGGAAAGTTCCCTGGTGGAGGACAGAAAGCCATTAGTCTTTGCCCTTCCTCTGAAGAAAGTCCCCTCAGGTGCCTCCACCTCCTGTCTCATGTACCAGCTTGGAAAGGAGAACCCAGAAATGCCCAACAAAGTGATCCTGGTGATGGGAGCAACAGTATGTGGGAAAACCACTCTGATCAACAGGATGACCAATAATATCCTGGGTGTCCAGTGGGAAGATAATTTCAGATTCAAACTCATTCATGAAACCACCCAGAGAAGCGAAGCTGGAAGTAGGATGTCTGAAGTCACAGCCTATGTGGTGAATCATCAGAAGGGTTTCCAAATTCCCCATTCTCTCACCATCATTGACACACCAGGATTTGGAGGAACAAGAGATGCAGAGCAAGACAAACTGGTGGAGAAGCAGCTCCCGGAGTTTTTCTCCACCCCAGGGGGCATTGACCACGTGGATGCCATCTGCTTCATGGCCCAGGCCTTTCTTCCTATTCAGCTCATGCCCAGAAGTGCGTCTTTGATTCCATGCTCTCCATATTGGGAAGAGACCTGAAGGATAACGTCCAACTCCTGATCACCTTTGTGGATGGGGGGACCCCACCTGTCCTGGAGGCCCTCAAGGAGGCTGACCTGCCATGTGCTCAGGACGAGTTGGGAATCCCTCAGCACTTCAGATTCAACCATTCAGCCCTCTTTGCTCCCCGAGAAAACAGAGGAAGCCCTAATGCTGCTGCTAAAATGTTCTGGAAAATGAGCAGTGAGAGCATGAAGGATTTCTTTGACTCATTAAAGATGCTGGAAACCAAAAGTTTAACCTTGACCCTGGAGGTCCTCAAGGAACATCAGGAGCTGGAAGCTTTTCTTAGAAGACCTCCCCCTCCTAAGGTTGAGCAAGTGCACCCAAATAGTTTCCAGATAAGTATTAATCCAGTAGCCATCGGGAAATCTTCAGTCTCCAGATACCAGGTGGAGTATCGGATTCCAGGAGACAATTGGAAAAGTCTTCAACAAGAAGGCCCTAAGGATCAATTCACCCTGGAAGATGTCCACCTAAATCTTCAGTACCAATTCCGATGTGCAGCTGTGACTCAAGAAGTGCTCGATCAATGGAGCGAGGCAATCACTTGCACCTGTTCTATCGGGAGACCTGCTGAGGTAATTTGCAGGGGGAGGAGGGGGGGAGTAGAATAGTCTGACACCTGCAGGGCTGCAGCAGAGCAGACAAAGGTCCAGAGAACAGGGTCCCTTCCAGAACGGAGCTGGCTGTGGAGAACTGCCACTTCCGACATCAAGCCCACCGTTCCTGAAATCCCCAAATTGCAGGACTCCAAGAATTGAAGGGCTGCATAAAAAAGGGGTGGGGAAAAGATCAGAGGGGTCAGCCTCAAGGGCAGTGAGGAGGGGGTGGCCCTTCTTTACCCCCCTCCAGTTCCTCCCTGTGTCTTTTGAGGGAGGGGAGTTCCTTGCAACCTTCCTGCCAGGCAGCCTCTCCTTTGTCTGACTCTGGTTTGCTTTTCATGCAGAAATCCCCGGCTTTTGTGCTGTGCGATGTATCTGGAAATGACTGGAGGCATCCCAGGTAAAGTCTTGGCCTCTGGGGGTGGATGGGTGGGTAGAGGAGGTGGAAGTCGTTGTCCTGGGTGGAGGGACAGGCTACGATGGCCATATGCTGTTGACCCTTTTTCGCTCCTCTCCCCTTTGGGTTGCAGGGCCTGAACAGAGGATCATCCTGGTGGGCAGAACCGGAACTGGGATAAGTGTGACGGGAAACACAGTCATGGGGAGGGAAGTTTTTGAGTCTGGGTGGGCCCTTTGGTCAGTAACAAAAACATGCCAAAAGGAGGAGGCGCAGCTGAATGGCAGGAAGGTTGTGGTTGTTGATACGCCTGGGTTTTTCCCTACCAGTCGTCCAGACAAGGATATTGTTAAATATGCATGACGTTACATCTACATATACCACGTCATCCACGTCAGGTGCAAAGTGGAGTCTGATGTCAGACTCCACTTATTGGTTTCAGCCACTGGCGGGAATATCGGAGATCCATCAGTGGCCGAAGTATTGGACGACACCGACTATAAAAAGCCAGCGCTGGCTGCAATTTTTGCTTTTTAACCAGTTTGAAATAAAGAATTCTCTACACTGCTGGTCCGTTCCCTCCTTGCTACACCTATCTAACAATGGCAACAAAGGTGGGATACTAAGGAAGACAAAGGACCTCGCGGGGCACCGCAACCATTTTCCAGCTGACCATTCAGACCGACAGCGAACCAACATGGCCCATCGATCCCTATCCATCCCATTCGACCCAGCCAAAGAGAAGTGGTCTTCATACATGGGAAGATTCAACCAGAGTTTGGTAATGAATGGGATGAAAACAGAATCCGGCTCCGAGAGCAGCGACAGCGAAAAGGAGGATGTTCATCGGGTAAGAACCAGTAAATCCGAAAATGGAAAGGGGAGCAAACCATGTGGAAACTGCCAGGGAAACCACCCTCGCTCCACCTGCCGTTTTAAAGAAGTGATCTGCAGGCGATGCGAGAGAAAAGGCCACATTGCGGACACCTGCAGAGCCAGCCAACCGGCTGACACTCCAAGCCGAAGAACATACTCCCCGAACAAACATTACAAGAGTCAGAAGACATTTGGCGCGAAATTTAAAAGACAAGATGGCGGCCGGGAAGAAGAAACACACCACACAATAGGTGGCTACAATCACACTCGTGTAGTACACACAGGTACTATGGAATGTGACAAATTCCTCACAGAAGTGAAGATTGATGGAAATATGTGGCCGATGGAAGTGGACTCAGGATCATATATATCAATGATATCCTGGACAGCACTCCAGAAAATCAACCCCACGATCCGCCGAAATTCAGTGACTTCCATTACACCAGTATATCTCAACCTTATCAACTTGGAAGATGAGGGTGGCTTTCAATTCCCATAATTCCCCAGGCAGTGTGTTGGCCAGGGAATTCTGGGAGTTGAAGTCCATGCATTCTCAGTTTGCTGAGGTTGAGAAATATTGTTGGAAGATGAATTATCCAATAGGATCCTCATGGGATCAAGTCAGCTAATTTCACCATTACATGGCCAGAGAAAGGTGCAAAAGGATTGATTAAGCCATACTACACTCTTAATAAAAGTGACCTTTGAACTTTTGTGGTTCAGTCGCTAAGTTGCGTCTGACTCTCCACAGCCTGGGTTATGGCTTCCAGTACCCAGGGAGATAATTTAAAGAAAAATAATTTGGCTTTGTAAGAATGAGAGAGAATGAATTAACCACGATTTGTATGGAATGAATTTGAGAGACTTGATGTTACCTTTTCAGATAGTCCTCAACTTACAACAATTCATTTAGTGACAGTTCAAGTCACCGAAAAAGTGACATATGTCCGTTTTTCACAGTTACAACCTTTGTAGCATCCCCGTAATCATGTGATCAAAATTTGGACGCTTGACAATTGGCTCATATTTACGGCGGTCGCAGTGTTCCCGGGGTCATGTGATCCCCTTTTGTGACCTTCTTACAAGCAAACTCAATGGGGAAGCCAGATTCACTTAACAACTTATGTTGCAGTGATTCACTTAACAACTGTGGCAAGAAAGGTCATAAAAT
This sequence comes from Notechis scutatus, assembly GCF_049901735.1. NCBI lineage: Eukaryota > Metazoa > Chordata > Lepidosauria > Squamata > Elapidae > Notechis > Notechis scutatus. The sequence continues at coordinate 4,699,585 of NC_142025.1, read as the reverse complement.
GGGGCAAAAGCAGAGGTGGTTCTGACCAGTTCTGACCAGGTTCTGACCAGTTCTGGAGAATTGGTAGCAGAAATTTTGAGTAGTTCCGAATACCATCTCTGACTGGCTCCGCCCCATCTATTCTCTGCCTCCCGAGTCCCAGCTGATCTTCTTTTGGCTGGGTCTCCTGGGTCGCCTTGCACAGGAGAATGGAGCTGGAAAGCAGGTTAGTAAGGTGGGGAGGGAATGGGGATTTTGCAGTATCCTTCCCCTGCCACGCCCACCAAGAATTTGGGGATTTGGGGATTTTGCAGTATCCTTCCCCACCACACCCATAGAACCAGGAGTAAAAAAATTTGAATCCCACCAATTTTGAATTTTGACCAAGTTATTTAACAAATGTTTCATTTAACAACACAAAATTTGGGCTCAATCGTGGTCATAACTCAAGAACTATCTGTATGTGCAAAACTGACCAAGGATATGTATTATCACCTAACTACAGGTTTCTGAGTCCTTTCCATATTTCTGTTTGGCATCTAAAAATATGTCTTGAGTTTTACTCAGTGCATTTCACTTCTCCCAATTCCACCCCAATTTCAGACATGTAGAAAGTCAAATATTTTCACATACAATGATGCAACTATCTCTTTATGCCAGTCATCCCCCAAACAATGGCTTCATTTTGCTTCCATTTATGTAGAACACCTAAATAAAATATTTTTTAAAAAAATAAACAACAATTGAGAGAAACCTTCATGTATTTCTTATGCAAATAATGGAACAATTTTGTAGTGGGGACGGGGAAGTTACTGTTTTCTCAGTTGAGAAAAATTAGGAAATCATTTTCATTAAGATTATTGTTGACCATACAGATTTCTAGAAGACTTTATTTTTAAAATTGTCCTTTTGAAATTTGGGAAACTCTCTTCCAAGATCCATCTTCTTTCTGAGTCAGGAAGTCAAAACAGCCAAGATGGTATAGCCACCGAGCGATCAAAGTTCCATCAATTTTTTACCTGCATTGACAGTTCTAAGATAAATTTGTGGCCCCATCTTAACCTTTGTGCCCTGCCTTGCAAACAATCCTGTTTTCAGGTGTCACCAACTATCCGTCCCTTTGTTCAAAACAATCCGAGTTGTTTCTTCTCGTTTTGCTGTTTCCATGTAGGCATCTGGTAAAATGCATCTTTTGTCTTCCCAAAGATATCAAAAAATTCTGCATCAGATAGGAAGTACTGCAAAGAGAACAACAACAAAAAATATAACCCCCTTTATTGAGATATTCTTCTTTTACTAACAAAATAAATAATAAGAGGTAGATCTTGACTTTCAACCCTTCATTTAATGACCATTCTAAGTCACAATGGCACTGAAAAAGGCGACATACGACTGTTTGTTCAGTGAGTTTTGCCTCATGTTACAACATTTCTGGCTGCAGTTATTAAGTGAATCACTGCAGTTGTTAAGCTAGTAATACGGTTATTAAGTGAAACTGGCTTCCCCATTGACTTTGATGTCAGAAGTTTGCAAAAGGGGATTATATGACTCTGAGACAATGCAACCGTCATAAGTACATGCCAGTTGCCAAATGTTTGAATAGTCATCATGTGATCATGGGGATGCTGCCATGGGTACGTGAAAAACAGTCATACCACTTTTCCCCCCCAGTACCATTGTAACTTTGAACGGTCACTAAATGAATGATTTGTAAGTTGAGGACTATCTGCAAATGATTCTCAAATTGGAACTTGGTTTAGCACACTTCTGGAGAGAGCATCTCCCTTGCTGAAACTGATAAGACGTTTCCTGGCTGTGTTAGAAAGAACGTCTTAAAATGCAGAACATCTTTTGGCCCTAGTTGGGGGTGGAGTTTTTGGAAGAGGATTATGTAGCACCCCTACAACTCCAAACTTTGAAAATTATGCTCCTTTCCAAAAATCAATATATCGGCCACATTCGCATGCGCTATAAATGCTCTCCTAGGATGAATTCCACAAATATAGGGTTTTAATTTATTTTTATTTCTTTATTTTGTCTAGCATGTGTTAGATCACAGATATAAGTATGAACATGATTATTAATACATGAAATGGATACGAATAAAATGGGAACAGTGGGACAGGGACGGTAGACACGCTGGTGTGCTTATGCAAGCCCCCTTACAGACCTTTTAGGAATGGGGTGAGTAGACAGTCTAAAATTAAAGTTTTTGGGGTTTTTTGGGAAGAAACTACAGAGTCAGGTAGAGTATTCCATGTTTTTGAGTTTTTTTGAGTATTGAGTTTGTATCTATGAAGGGTTCTCCTTCAGAATTTGGAGGTGGCCCCTAAATCAAAAGATTTTCCGAAGACAATTTTTAAATTCTATTATATCTCTGGAGATTTTCAGTCATCGAGGGCATAGTTGTCTCAAAGGTGCTTTTTCAACCTTAAGGAAGGACTGTTTTTAACCTTAAGGAAGAAGAAGAAAAACATGTTTTGCTTCTCATTCCAGGAGCTTCATCAGTTTCTGATGACTGGGGGTGGAGGGGGATAGAAGGATGGGTGAGATGCCATTTTTAGGATAGTCCTGTTTACTTCACAACTTTTCCTCTGTCACCAGTGGTGGGATTCAAATTTTTTTACTACTGGTTCTGTGGGCATGGCTTGTTCTGTGGGTGTGGCTTGGTGGTCATTGCGTCACCTTGATGAAAGTGACGTCAAGTTGGGCCACGCCCACTCAGTCACATGACCGATGCTGCAGAGACAGGGTGATTTCCTACATACCTTCCCTCCCCCTCTGACCTTGGGCTGACAAAAAAAAAGCACAACCAAAGATCGCGAATGTCTGCCGAGTCTGCCTGCTCTCCTCTTTCTCTGCCTGTTTGTTCTGTATGGCCGAGGAGGAAAAGAGCAGCCAGCTTGTTGGGGAGGCTTCTTGTGCTGCGAAAGAGGCGGCATGCTTTTTTGGGTGGGGCTGGACTCCAGCTGCACCGAAAAAAACATGCAGCAGCTGCAGGCATCTCGCAACAAGGGGGTGTTGGCTTGCTGGCTTGCCGGACCGGGCTGGGCTGGAAAAGGCGTGTCCGCCGGGAGAAAGAAGAAAGTGTGCTCCGGGAGGGCGAGCAGGTTGCTGGATGTCCCGGGGCTGCTGCACATGCGCACTGCATGTGTAGCAGATGCACACGCAGTGCGCATGTGCAGCAGCTGAAGGACATCTGCCCGAGCTGCACTGTGGCTGCCACATGGTAGGGAAAGCTAGGAGAGCAATTGGGGCAAGTGGATGACATGGGCGACCCATGGCAAAGCAGTGCTACCGGTTCACGTGAACTGGTGTGAACCGGTTGAATACCACCTCTGCCTGTCACCTGAGGAAGACTTCTCAATAGAGAAGTTGGCACGGCCCTTTTCCAGAGGCTACCAGACTAGAACCGCAATCACTAACCCATATGTTGTGTGTGAAAAAGACTCAGATACATCATTGTGGGGTGCTTGGTTGTTTTCTTGCTTCATTCCTGAACTAGGTAACATCATCATCAGGAGTGGAGTTTGCAGAGAGGAGGAGGAGGAGGAGGAGGAAGAAGCAGAAAAGAGGAAGAGGAGGACTGTGGGGTGTTCTTTGAGCTTGGTTGTTTTCTTGCAGATATTTCATTACTGAACTAGGGAACATCATCAGTGCTAGAAGGGAGTGGAGTTTGCAGAGAGGAGGAGGAGGAGAGGAGGAGGAGAAGGGGGAGGAGGAGGAGGAGGAGAAAGCAGAAGAGAGGAAAAGGAGGACTGTGGGGTGTTCTTTGAGCTTGGCTGTTTTCTTGCTTCATTCCTGAACTAGGTAACATCATCATCAGGAGTGGAGTTTGCAGAGAGGAGGAGGAGGAGGAGGAGGAGGGAGGAGGAGGAGGAGGAGGAAGCAGAAGAGAGGAAGAGGAGGACTGTGGGGTGTTCTTTGAGCTTGGCTGTTTTCTTGCAGATATTTCATTACTGAACTAGGGAACATCATCAGTGCTAGAAGGGAGTGGAGTTTGCAGAGAGGAGGAGGAGGAAGAAGAAGAAGATTGTGGGGTCTTTGGGGCCTTCTGAGCTTGGTGGTTTACTTGCAGACGTTTCATTACCAAACTAGGTAACATCATCAATACTCTGTAAGAATACCACTAAGCTCAGAGAACTCCGAGGAATCCAGGGTTCAACCCCGAGCTACAAATATTCTCTTCTATAGATGTTCCATTTCTGAAAGAGTCAACAACACTCCCCAAACCTAGCCACAGCCTCTGCAAAGAACAAGAAGACCTAGGTTCCTTCCCTTGTTATTATGATGCAGTACATGGGCTTCTTAGGACAAACATCTAGGGAACATCCCCCAAATTGCACACTGTACCATTGTACATTGTGTGAAGAACCCTCCATTGCATAATGCTAATCAGGACAGCCCATCCTACCTCCTTTTTGGTGGGATCCACACCTTCCGGAAGCTCATCCACCGTCTTGTTAATCAGCAGATCTCTAGGGAATGTACCGATCTCATTTGCTTCTTGCAAAGGTGTGTCGGTGTTGTAACAGTTACTACTGTGAGTAAGTGTTTGGTTATCCTGCAGACTTGACCGGGCTTCTGAAATCTCTGCATTGGCAGTGACAGGCTTATTGCTGGAACTTCTGTGGCTGAAGTTAGCATTTTTCAGATCCTGTCGAAATAAAGGAAAACTTGTGAAATGGAGGGACACTTTGTACATTACTTGGTAGAGGAATTTTATCTACCTTGATTAATCTCAGTTGATCAGATGTAACCAGGAATAATCAGGAATATGATGCAATAAAAATGAAATCCATCTGAAGCTTTCTTCTCAGGGGTGGGATTCTACCGGTTCGGACTGGTTCTATAGAGCCGGTTGTTATGATTCTGTGCAATTCAGAGAACTGGCAAATTGTGCCCCTGGCTGTCCCCTCTCCTGCCCTCCCTGCCCAGTCAATCCTTATCGAGCATGCGCGACATTGCTGACTGCATTCTCCCCCGCCCAGTTGCACTTTAAGGTATTTCTTTTCTTTTTCTCCCTCCTGATGATCAGCTGTTCTGATGATCAGCTGTGCAGGGATCCCCTTCGCTGTCTTACTGCTTCACCCAGGAGGCTTCCCTGAGGCCCAGGAGGCAAAAAACGGGGGGATGCGCTGCAAAAAAAGAAAAGAAAAAGCCATGCCCACCCAGTCACATGGACACGCCCACCTAGCCACGCCCACAGAACCGGTTGTTTAAACATTGAAATCCCAACCCTGCTTCTTCTTACCTGGGCCTTGCCTGGGACAGGGATTCAGTCAGTCATCTTCAGCAACATGAAAATGTGCGGACTTCAACTCCCAGCATTCCTCAGTCAGGCTGGCTGGGGAATTCTGAGAACTGAAGTCCACCCATCTTCAAGTGACCAATCATTGAGACACAATGCCTTACACACACACACAACCTATCAGTGGTGTCACTTGGTGGAAGTGAAACTCACACCATGAGACAGAAACCAAGATGGTACCTGGCCTACACTTTCAACCCAACCCTTATAAATTTAGCAGCTCACCCCACCAAAGTAAACACTTTCCTTAACAATGCAAAATAAAGCCAGACATGTCAGAGAAAGATTAATTACAAAAATATTATCTAAAATTGAGCATGGTGGCAAGGATGGGGGGGCGGTTGGGAAACTTTGCGTTACTCACCTTTTGTTAGTTAACCTAAATATTTATTTATTTTGCTTAATAGTTAATCCAGACCTGGGTTGAAGGAATGGGCAAATCAAGAGTCTATTTTATTAAAAGTTCTGCAACTGATACGATTTTGTGAGCTCAGGACCTGTTATGAGTTTTCCTGCTCTTCTGCCTACTTCTTATGTAGTAGTTCTCAACCTTATGTGGACTTCAACTCCCAGAATTCCCTAATCAGCCTGCATGGATTTCAACTCCTACGATTTCCCAGCCAGCCTGGGGGGGATTTCGCCACTACAAGCCAGTGCATGCGAAAACAATTAGGCACAAAAATAGTTTTTCCCCTGTGCGATCATACTGCTGGACACCTCATTCCCATAGCACTGCCTTAGGCCTAAAGATATTTACCCATAATTTGCCAGCAAGTCTTGGTGGACTTCAATTCTGGGAGTTGAAGTTCACACATCTTAAAATTGCCAAGATTGAAAAACGCTGCCCAACTGGGAAATAGGGAGAAGAATCCCTCTTGTTATTAAGTACCTTTATTCCTTCATGAGTTCCCATGTTTTTCATTTAAATCTACCAAAATTAGCTCCCTTCCAGGAGCTTGGCCAGTGTCAGATAACTGATAATCAGAGTTGGAAGGGACCTTATAGGTCATCTAGTCCAACCCCACGCCCAAGCGGGAGACCCTACACCATTTCTGACAAATGGCAGTCCAATCTCTTCTTGAAAGTCTCAAGTGATGAAGCTCCCACAACTTCCGAGGGCAACTTCTGTTCCATTGGTCGATTGTTCTCACTGTCAGAAAGTTTCTCCTTGTTTCCAGGTTAAATCTCTCCTTGTTCAGTTTCCATCCATTATTCCTTGTCTGTGTCATGTGATTAGGAAGCAGGAGGTTAAAACATATGAAGAACTGTTGCTGGAATTGGGAAGGTCCAGTTAGTATAATGAAAAGAAGAACTAGGGGTGACATGTGTTCCAATACTTGAGGGGCTGCCACAAAGAGGAGGGGGTCAAGCTATTCTCCAGAGCACCTGAGCGCAGGACAAGAAGCAACGGATGGAAACTAATCCAGGAGAGAAGCAACCTAGAACTAAGAGGAATTTCCTGACAGTAAGAAGAATTAATCAGTGGAACAACCTGCCTCCAGAAGTTGTGGATGCTCCAACACTGGAGGCTTTTAACAAGAGATTGGATCAACCACCTGTCTGAAATAGCATAGGGGGTTGGACTAGAAGACCTCCAAGGTCCCTTCCAGTTCTTTTATTCTATGTTCTATGTGTGAAAAATTGATCAAAGCCTTTGGGAGCCCAAAAAAGAGAAATTCGAGTGCTTGATTATGCACTATGGGATTCAAAAAATCTTAGGGCTTGTCAACATTTCAGGGGGAAATTATGTAACCATTGCAAAAATAACAATATACTAGAAAATCAACACGTTTTTCATCTTGGAGACCTTTAAGGCGATTAAGAGCACTCCTGAAAATAGATACGATGCAGCAGACTGGAGCTTTGCTTTTCAGAATATTGGATTTCTAGTTCTTTTCTTTTTCTTTTCTTTTCTTTTCCTTTTCTTTTCCTTTTCTTTTCCTTTCCCTTCCCTTCCCTTTTCCTTTTTCCTTTCCTTTTCCTTTCTTTTTTTCTTTCCTTTCCTTTCCTTTCCTTTTCCTTTCCTTTTCCTTTCCTTTCCCTTTCCTTTCTTTTTCCTTTCCTTTTCCTTTTTCCTTTTCCTTTCCTTCTTTCCTTTCCTTTCTGGATTAGCAAAATAAAAACATAGAAGGAATATATGTTAATTGAGGCAGCCTTGAAGTACTCAGCTCTCAGTAAGCTTTATCTTAATTTCTATCACAAGGTAACTAATCTTTCATTTTATTAAGACTATAATTCTTTCTTAAAGATAGAAACTCTACAAGTATGGGAAAGTAAGACTTGCTAATCATGAATATCTCTGCTTACATCATCTATGACCTATGCATACGTATGAGAATATCTTTTTCTCTTCCTTTCCTGAAATATAAAAACATGAATGGATCTTTTGGTCTGCAGGGGTCCCTCTCTTTATTTTCCGGAGAATATTCTTCCAATGCTCACTGAATGGATGGATGGATGGATGGATGGATGGATGGATGGATGAGCGAATGAACGAACGAATGAACAAAATACTACATTGAGCCTTCATTATCAAAGGGTCCTTGGTGTTCTCTGAACTTGGTTGTTTTCTTGCAGATGTTTCATTATCTGGATTAGACCTAGTTTGGGTCATGACATCTCTGCAAGAAGACCACTCTCTCATTAGAGCTATAAATATTTTCCTTTATTGATACTTCATTATTGATTTGGGAGTCCTGCTTTTGAATTTCACATGTGCTCTTGGCTTGTAGACAGAACTGGAGTGAGTTTGTAGGAACAACAATAGCAATAAAGATTAAGACTTGTATACCGCTTTACAGTGTTTTACAGCCCTCTCTAAGTGGTTCACAGAGTCTTATCTTGCTCCCTGACACAATACAGATACAGATCATCAGAGTTGGAAGGGACCTTGTAGGTCATCTAGTCCAACCCCCCTCCACCCAAGCGGGAGACCCTACACCATTTCTGGCAAATGGCAGTCCAGTCTCTCCTTGAAAGTCTCAAGTGATGGCGCTCCCACAACTTCAGAGGGCAACTTCTGTTCCATTGGCTGATTGTTCTCACTGTCAGAAAGTTTCTCCTTATTTCCAGGTTAAATCTCTTCTTGTTCAGTTTCCATCCATTATTTCTTGTCTGGCCTACAGGCACTTTAAAAAATAGCTTGACCCCTTCCTCCCTGTGGCAGCCCCTCAAATATTGGAAGACCTCTATCATGTCTCCCCTGGTCCTTCTCTTCACTAGACTAGCCAAGCCCATTTCCTGCAACCGTTCGTTGTATGTTTTAGCCTCCAGTCCCCTAATCATCCTGGTTGCTCTTCTCTGTACTTTTTCTAGAGTCTCAATATCCTTTTTTATAGTGTGGTGACCAAAACTGGATGCAGTATTCTGGGTGTGGTCTTACTAAGGCTTTATAGAGTGGTATTAGTACTTCCCTTGATCTTGACTGTATCCCTCGGTTAATACAACTTAGGATTGCATTAGCTTTTTTGGCTGCTGCTGCACACTACTGGCTCATATTTAGCTGGTTGTCCACTAAGACTCCAAGATCCCTCTCACAGTTACTGCTATTGAGCCTGGTTTCACCCAGTCTATATGTGTACTTTTGGTTTTTCTTGCCTAAGTGTAGGACTTTACTTTTCTCTATATTGAATTTCATTTTGTTAGATATGGCCCAGTGTTCTAGTCTGTCAAGATCCCTCTGGATCTTGAGCCTATCTTTTTGGATGTTAGCTATTCCTGCCAGCTTAGTATCACCTGCAAATTTGGTAAGTTCCTCTTCTATTCCATCATCTAAGTCGTTAATGAAGATATTGAAGAGTCCTGGGCCTAAGACGGAACCTTGTGGCACCCCACTGGTTACTTTCCCTCCATGTAGACTTAGACCCATTAAGGACTACTCGTTGAGTACAGTTTGCCAGCCAGTTGCGAGTCCATCTAGTGGTGGTGCTATCTATTCCACTTTTTTCTAGCTTACTAAGAAGTAGGTTGTGGTCTACTTTATTGAATGCCTTGCTGAAAACTAAATATATTATGTCCACAGTATTTTGCTGGTCTACTAATTTAGTTACTTCGTTGAAGAATGAAATGAGATTGGTTTGGCATGATCTGTTTTTAACAAACCCGTGCTGACTGCTAGTTATTACTTTACTTGTTTCTAGATGTTAGCAGATGTTTTTTTATTATCTTTTCCAGTATCTTCCCGGGTATTGATGTTAGGCTGATTGGTCTGTAGTTTCCTAGGTCTGGTTTTTCCCCCTTTTTTGAAGAAGGGAACCACATCAGCTCTTTTCCAGTCCTCTGGTAGTTCCCTGGTGCTCCAGGATTTTTGAAAGATATGGTGCAGTGGTTCTGAGATGACCTCTGCCAGCTCCTTTAAAACTCTGGGATGTAATCCATTCAGGCCCCGCTGATTTGTTTTCATCAAGATCAGACAGGTGTTCTCTTACTATTTTTTTGCTTATTTTAGCTTTTATTTCTGGTTTGTCTTTTACAGTTATGTTTTTGGTGGGTTGAGCTATAGTTTCTTTTTGCGTGAAGACAGAGGCAAAGAATGAATTAAGCAGTTTTGCTTTCTCTCTGTTGCCTGTTACTTCCTTGCTGTCTTCTCTCTTTAGCGGACTGATTGTTTCCTTGATTTTTTTCTTGTTATTTATATGTTGGAAGAAACTTTTTTTATTATCTTTGACTTTTGTTGCAAGTCTTTGTTCATTCTGAGCCTTTGCTATCCTGACTTCGTCTTTGCAGATTCTGGCTATCTGCTGATATTCTGCCTTAGTTATTTGTCCTTCTATCCATTTTTTGTACTTGTCCTTTTTTTCGTTCAATTTGCCAGAGAGATCTTTGTGCAGCCATGCTGGTTTCTTCTTGGATATCTTGTTTTTCTTTCTTCTTCTTTTTTATACAAATTTTATTAGTTTTTAAAGACAAACAAAACATAAGAACATAAAACCTCTTTTCTGAAAACTACTTGTAAATTTTAACAAGGCAAGTAAAACATTGTTTTATACAGCATAGTTCTAAATTATCACATTTCCATATAAACACATACATATCTTTTTCAAATTTCTCGTTATTTCTCCCTTTACTTTTATTCAATTATATAATATAGAATGGTAAATAAGATAAGTAATGGTATACAAGATGAGCATGAATTTGATTTAGGTCTGTACAAAAAGATGTAACCCGGGGTTAAGCCACTTTCCAAAAAGAAGTTTTATGTTTCTATGTTTTGTGTTTTGTGTGTTTATGTTTGATTGAGAATTAATAAAAACTTGGAGGAATGTTAGAAGAGAATAATTGTAAACAAGCCAGATGAAAATATAAGTATAATGAATAAAAACATATAAAATAGATAAATATAGAAAAGAAATCTTGTTTTTCTTTCTCAGTGGTATTGTGCTGGTCTGGGCTTCTATGATCATACTTTTTAGAGTTTCCCAAGATTCTTGAGTTGTTTTCCCCTTTAGGATTTTCATCCATGGAATCTTTCCTAAGTTCTATCTTAGTTTATTGAAATCAGCTTTTTTAAAATCCAAGACTCTGGTGTCATTATGTTCTGTTGCTTGTGTTTGTGTTTGAGTCAGCCTCTTGCCCCCAACAATCTAGATCCTCAGTTTACCCACCTCAGAAGGATGGAAGGCTGAGTCAACCTTGAGCTGGTCAGGATCAAACTGTTGGCAGTCGGCAGAGTCTGCCTGCAATACTACATTCTAACCACTCTGCCACCACAGCTCAATGGCTCGACAGTAATGCTAATGGAGAACTTGTCCTTGTTCAGGTATCCCCTAATTCATTTGCTTTATATGTGGGATCCCAAATTCCTGGAAGGAGGCAACCCCCAACTCGCACCTCTGCAGTCCATCAGGTGTACTCACCATTGTAATTTCTGATATGGCAGATACATCCCCTAAACTGCTCTTCATCTGTTCATAAGACTTCCCATCCTAAAAGAGCACAGAAGGGATCATGGTTTAGAAAATAAAGGGATGATTAAGTTAAGCCGTATAGCACTGTTGCTGGCATAAATCTGAAGGAAACTTTCCAGAGGCAAGGAAATGGGAATTGTACAACCAGCTTGTCCTTCAATCTAAAATATGTTTTTAATTAACATTTTCTCAGCCCGTTAACGGTATCTTTCTTTTAATTACACCGAGGTTGGACTGTTGCAATGGTTTTGTGGATCGTACATGTTACACTGTGCAAAGTGTAACGGGTACAAAATGATTAAACTATATTCAATAATTTCTGCAGGAACTATGTTGAGAAACGAAGGAAGGAAGGAAGGAAGATAATGAAAGTAAGAAGGTTTGAAGGGAGGGAAGGAGGCTGTGAGGAAGAAAGGGAGGGAGGGAGGGAGGGAGGAGAAAGGGAGAGATGGCTAGAGGGAAGAAGGAAGGAAGATGAAAAAGAAGAAGGGAGGGAGGGAGGAAGGATGATAGATGAAAGAAAGGTTTGAAGGGAGGGAGGCTGTGAGGAAGAAAGGAAGGAAGGAGAGAGGAGAAAGGGAGAGATGGCTAGAGGGAGGAAGGTGAAAGAAAGAAGGAGGAAGGCAGAGAGGGAGGAAGAAAGGAAGGAAGGAAGATGAAAGAGGCAGCGATGGTTGGAGGGACAGAGGGTGGGAGGCAGGAAGATGAAAGAAAGAAGGATGAAGGGAGGGAGGCAGGGGGAAAGGGAGGAAAGAAGGGAGGAAGAGGGATGGATGAATGGAGGGAGGGAGGAAGAAAGGAAGGATGAAAGAAAGAAGAATGAAGGGAGAGAGGAAGGGAGGGAGGAAGATTTCCAATGCTTCTTGCCAGACTCCCACAAAGAAACTCAACGGAAGTAGGAAGTTAAAGGTGCTTCTCTCTTCTGCTGTGTCTTTCTCCAGCCTTACTCATTCTGTTTCTCTATTTAGGTGAGGAAATATCTCTGAAACCCTGACCCAATGGGGCATGGGCTGCCTACTTCATGATTAAACCTACATTTTCTTCTTCAATTCGCCTTTTCCTTCTGATCTTAGTTTCACAGCTGCGTTGCAAACCTTCCCTTTGCCATCATCACCCTCAGGTGGGGCTACATACACCACTGGCCTCCGTTCCCCATCACAATTTGCAAGACTTGAGTTTTCAAACAAGATACAAGAAAGACGAATGGCGGCCAATTTTGACTAAACGTTCAGGTAGCCCCAAAATTGTTTTTGGACTTACGCTCCACTTGTAAGGGTCCCAGGCAGTGAACCAACCGGTGAAGTTCAGGGGCTCATGACCTTGTTTGACGGTGATGATTGGGGTTGCTACATCTCTCCCCGCTGGGTGGTTCTTCAAATATTCTTTGGCTGCAGAAACGGACTCCGTCTTTTCATAGCTGTTGGCAGTTTTCCCAACCCAAAGGAAAATCTGAAGGAGGGGAAAGAGGAAACAGGTTGGAAGGAAAAGAGCTAGAAAGCCCCGAATCTAGACGTCGGTTCTTGAAGCCATTTCATTTGAAGCCGGGGGGAAGAGGGTCCTGTCATCACCACCAGGTGGCGCTAATAATACACATTTTTAGGGCAAACTCCAATACGGGAGGTTCGTTGGGTGACTGTTCAGATGTACAACAACGCTGGAAAAAGTGACATCTGGCTAGGGCTGGGCTGCTGGGGGTTCGCAGGGGTTCGGGAGAGCACCTAGCTAAGATTCTGTGCAGTTCAGAGAAACTCCCCCGCCCCATATCCCACTCCTGCCTGGCCCTGCCCACAACAACCTTTCCGGAGTCCCCATGCGGCCCGTTTTCAATGCAGGTAAATGCAGGGCATGCGCAGAGGCTCAGGGAGGGCAGAAAATGGGTGTTCAGGAAGGCTGGAAACAGGCCTGTTTCCAGCTTCACGGGAGCCTCTGGAGCCCGGGGAGGCCATTTTCACCCTCCTGGAGGTTCGAAGAAAGCTTCCAGAGCCCAGGGAGGACAAAAACTGCCACCATGGTGCAGGAGGCCGACTAGGCCACGGCCACCATGGTCCCGCCTACCCAGCCACTGGGCAGAGAACCCGTTGCTAACATTTTCCAAGCCCACCCCTGCTTATGGCTGTTTTTTTCCATTCCAACCTTTGCAGCATCCTCTGCCACGGTCCCCTGATCAAAATTCAGATGCTTGTGCCACTAGTTCATAGTTGTGATGGTCGCAGTGTCCCTGAGGTCACACGATCCCTGTCAACTCATAAAATATTTCTATGGTCTTTTTAAGAGTTGCCAACAGAAAGGGAGGGAGGAGCAGTGCAGCAGCTTGCAAAACCGAAACTGCATTCCATCAACATTTTCAAAGATAGTTTCCAGGTGACGGAAGTTTCTGCCGTGCAAAATTCTAACTGGAGAGCATGATGGATGACTCTTGGCTAGGGATGTGTCCCATTGGAGAATATACCCAAGGGGTGGGGGGGAAAACAGGGCCAAGGGTGACAGTGAATTGTGTGTCTCAGAGTCGGCTACACCCAGGCAGTGCTGGACATGTTAACTCTCAATAAATCCTTTTTAAGTTTTGGAAGTTTGGCTCGAGACTCATGATTTAAATGGAATCCTGACAATCCCCTTTTGCGACTTTCTGACAAACAAAATCCATGGGGGATCCAGATTCACTTAACAGACAGGTATTACCAGTAACCCATCAAATGCAGGGGTTTGCTTAACAACTGTGGCAAGAAAAGTTGTAAAATGGAGCAAATTTCATTTGCCAATTGTCTCATTTAGCAAAAGAATGTTGGGGGCTCAGTTGCAACCAACCGTAAGTCGAGGGCTACCTGTGTTGTGAATTAGTGTTTGTCAACTCTGGCAGCTTTAAGATGTGTGGACTTAAACTCCCAGAATTCCTCAGCCAGGATATGCTGTAGCCTAACCTATCTCAAAACCACCAGATCTGGGTGTGTTGCGTCACAGCCAACGTTGTAACACAGAGAGTCCTCAACTTATGACCAATTGCTTAGTAACTTTTCAAAGTTAGAGTAACTGACAACCTGGTTTGGGACATTTGGCCATTGGGCATTTTCAGTGGTTTGCAACAGTTTCCATCATGCGACCACAATTTACAACTTCTGGTTTCTAGCAAAAATGCCTATTGGATAGAATGGACTTCACTTCACAATGGCTATGTTTGAAAAAGAAGAAGAAGAAGAAGAAGAAGAAGAAGAAGGTTTGTAAACATGGCAGTTGTTAAGAAAGTCCATTTGTGATCAGTGATGTCATGAAGTGACCTGTTTAGTGACTGCCATTACTTATCACTGTAGGAAGTTAGCACCTACCCGTCTCCTAGAAAATTGAAATATCCTAGGAAATATTAAAAAGGCAGAATATGTCTTTTAAAAAGAGTAGAAACTCAGAAGCAGAAACTCACCCCCACCTTTGTTAATGGGTGGGCCATTAAGGCCGGGGCCAGAATACTTTACATAACAAAGATCTCCAGGTAAAGCTATAGCAATTGCCAAAAGCCCTTTTCAGTGCATCATCATCCAGCCAGGCTCAGCCAAGCCTGGAACCCAGGACAGCCTACAGAGTTGCCCCTGCGTGGCCCCATGGGAGTCTGACAACCAATCAGAATACAAGCTCCAATTCAAATCCCAACAAAGGTTATAAAACCCAGGCCCTCTCAGCACCTCAGCACCTTTTCTTGATCTCTTCCTTCACCTTGGAGCATGTGATCATCCTTCCTTTTCACTCTGGAGCTCCAGGCCACGTGGTCTGATCTACCATTAAACTATCTTTCTAAATAGCCTTCATGTTTCCAGTGTCTTTTTCCCCACTTGGAACTGGACCCAGAAGGATAATTCTTTCAACATCACTATAATTCCAGCTCAATTACAATTGTAAGTCAAAAACTATATGTATGTGACACTCCAAACAGTTGTAAGAAAATGTAAGTGGTTTTTGTGTGTGTGTGTGTGTGTGTGTGTGTTCTAATGAGCATGACTAGAAGAGATGACTCCACCAGACTGTCAATCATTTGGAAGCCTGCACTCACAAACAAAAAAATCTCCACACCACAAGCCAGGCAAACACCTGGGCACAAACAGATCCCCCCCTGCCCCCGATACCTCCAGCCCAAACACACCTCAGCCAGCCACCCAGATGAAACCTATCTTCCTAATAAACGATAGCCGGCCAATCACCCAAAGCCAAGCTGTGCTGAAAGCCCCCAATACACAAAACACAATGCTGCCAGCTAATCAAGACAAAAAAAAAATCCTACAAAACAGACAGAAGATATTAGAAATACCAATCAAGCTGAACACAGCAAACTCCAAGACCAATAAACACAGACCAAGACTCCCAACCAATCAGGATGAAGAAAAAAAACCATTCTAACAAAGCACGAGGCTAGCACCAAATTTAAAACAGAAACGGCTGAGAAATCCTGACACACACAATGAAGATAAACCCAATACCCAAGCCTGATGATGGCAGATGAGATTCTGCCGAAACATCGCTACAACTTTAAAAGCACAACTATAAAGATGTGGGAAAATACCCAAAGCTGAATACCATATATACACACACACACACACACACACACACACACACCCACATACATACATACATACATACATACATGAAGGGAGAGAGTTATATATATATATATATATATATATATATATATATATATATATATATATATATATATATATATATGGATCTTTGTTATCGGGTTCTCTCGCGTAAGATTCAAAGTATCAGGCAGCGTTTGGCGAGGTCCCACTCGCCATCTTCAGGCTGGTGCTTTCGGCTTAGTGCTTGCACTGGCACTAAGCCGAAAGCACCAGCCTGAAGATGGCGAGTGGACCTCGCCAAACGCTGCCTAGATACTTTGAATCTTACGCGGAGAGAACCCGAATAACCAAAGATCCACATACAAATACCCGCAGAACCTCAGAAAATATATATATATATATATATATATATATATATATATATATATATATATATATATATATATATATATGTGTGTGTGTGTGTGTGTGTGTGTGTGTGTGTGTGTGTGTGTGTGTGTGTGTTTTTTTAAGTTTTCACGGGTACTTACATGTATGGTATTCAGCTTTGTTCGGTATTTTCCATGTCGCGAGAATCTCATCTGCCATCATCAGGCTTCTGTATTGTGTTCATCTGTGAGTCACAGATGAACACAATACAGAAGCCTGATGATGGCAGATGAGATTCTGCCGAAACGTTGCTACAACTTTAAAAGCACAACTATAATGACGTGGAAAAGACCCGAACACACCTAGACCTAGATAGATAGATGGATGGATGGATATAGATATAGATATAGATATAGATATAGATATAGATATAGATATAGATAGATATAGATATAGATATAGATATAGATATAGATATAGATATATTTGTAGATTTTCATGGGTATGCAGGTCTTGGCGTGTTCGGGTCTTTTCCCGTGTAAGATTGAGAGCATCTTGGCAACGTTTCGATGAGGTCCCACTCGCCATCTTCAGGCTGGTGCTTTTGGCTTCGTGCTTGTGCAAGCAAAGCGTGATCGGAGCTGCCGTCTCACTATAGATACTGGTGGGGAGGTTGGCTGTGTTGTCATTTCTAACAAACCAATCAACATCAACCAATCAAGAAATTACAACACAGCCAACCTCCTCACCAGTATATATAGGGAGAAGGCAGCTATACAGTTATAGTTAGTTATAGTTATATAGTTATACACTGCTCAAAAAAATAAAGGGAACACAAAAATAAGACATCCTAGATCTGAATGAATGACATATTCTTATTAAATACTTTGTTCATTACATAGTTGAATGTGCTGACAACAAAATCACACAAAAATTATCAATGGAAATCAAATTTAGCAAACCATGGAGGTCTGGATTTGGAGTTACACTCAAAATTAAAGTGGAAAAAAACACTACAGGCTGATCCAACTTTGATGTAATGTCCTTAAAACAAGTCAAAATGAGGCTCAGTAGTGTGTGTGGCCTCCACGTGCCTGTATGACCTCCCTACAACGCCGGGGTATGCTCCTGATGAGGTGGCGGATGGTCTCCTGAGGGATCTCCTCCCACACCTGGACTAAAACATCCCCCAACTCCTGGACAGTCTGTGATGCAACGTGGCGTTGGTGGATGGAGCAAGACATGATGTCCCAGATGTGCTCAATTGGATTCAGGTCTGGGGAACGGGCGGGCCAGTCCATAGCATCAATGCCTTCATCTTGCAGGAACTGCTGACACACTCCAGCCACATGAGGTCTAGCATTGTCTTGCATTAGGAGGAACCCAGGGCCAACCGCACCAGCATATGGTCTCACAAGGGGTCTGAGGATCTCATCTCAGTACCTAATGGCAGTCAGGCTACCTCTGGCGAGCATATGGAGGGCTGTGTGGCCTCCTAAAGAAATGCCACCCTACACCATTACTGACCTACTGCCAAACTGGTCATGCTGGTCATGTTGCAGGCAGTAGAACATTGTCCACGGCGTCTCCGTACCCTGTCACATCTGTCACATGTGCTCAGTGTGAACCTGCTTTCATCTGTGAAGAGTGAATGTGCCAATCTTGGTGTTCTCTGGCAAATGCCAAATGTCCTGCACAGTGTTGGGCTGTAAGCACAACCCCCACCCTCATACCACCCTCATGGAGTCTGTTTTTGACCGTTTGAGCAGCCACATGCACATTTGTGGCCCGCTGGAGGTCATTTTGCAGGGCTCTGGCAATGCTCCTCCTCTCCCTCCTTGCACAAAGGAGGAGGTAGCAGTCCTGATGTTGGGTTGTTGCCCTCCTATGGCCTCCTCCACCTCTCCTGATGTACTGGCCTGTCTACTGGCCTGATAGCGCCTCCATGCTCTGGACACTACACTGACAGACACAGCAAACCTTCTTGCTCCAGCAACTTATATATATATAGTTATATATATATATATATATATAGTTATACTAGCTTGATACCCATGCTTCACTATGAAACTATGTGATTGGGCTTAGTTTTTGGGGAGGAAAGTAAGAGGGGAAAATTCTGTCTCTGCCTATCAGCATCTATCACTATTCATCTGGCTAGCGTCCTGTCAGTATGTGAGAGAGTTAGGGGCTGCTTGGAAACTGAACCAGTATTTGCTGTATGAGCAAGAAGGAGACAACAAGGAGCCTGGGCAGGCCTTAGCTCAACTGTTCTGTACTACAGCTGCTTGGTGCTGTGAAACTGAAACTCCTCTCCTATGCTTGGGTTTTGCATTTGGAAGAGATTTCCTTTCAGGTGGGGAGGGGGAGTAGAACTCCTTAGCATCAGAGCGTGTTAATAATAACATAGGAAATACTAATGCTCTGGTGGTCATTTTGAAAAATCCTTTCTTAGTGAGCGCCTAGAAGCCAAGATTAACATACAGGCCAAGTTTCAAGTTTGTAAGCTTTACAGTTCTGGAAATTTTGTGATGGTGCGTGAGTGGTATTTCACTTGTGTATATATAGATCTGGTTAAGACTTTTATAAGCTCAACTCCTGATCCCTTAATTGGAGTTCAGATCCCTAGCCTTCTGGCTAAGATTTATGGGGGTTGTAGTCCTAATATCCAATCTGGAAAACAATTATATTTACTCCTTGAAGTGCAAGGGTTCCTCAGCGTATGATCATAATCAAGTCTAAAATTGTTAGCTGAATTCTGCCCCATTTTACGACCTTTCTTACCACAGTTGTTAAGCGAATCCCTGCCCTGGTTAAATAAGTAACGCGGTTGTTAAATGAATCTGGCTTCCCCATTGACTTTACTTGTCAGACGATCACAAAAAATGACCCCATGACCCAGGGACTCTGCGGCTGTCATAAATACAGGCTAATTGCCAAGCACCTGAATGTTGATTGCTTGACACAGGATATATGCAACAGTTGTTTTAAGTGTGAAAAACGTTCACAAGTCACCTTTTTCAGCACAGCTGTAACTTCGAACGATCGCTAAATGAACGTGGCTGTAAGTCGAGGAATATGAATCGTGGAATCTTTGCTGGTTTATGCAAGTCAGCCATTCTTTTAATCCTGGGATTTGCAAATTTAGTTTGCACTGAAAAGCTTGCATGGGGCCACATGGTCAAGGTCATACATCTCATACTGACCTCTTCCCAGGTGTCCAGCAGCATGACATCTTCTTCGTCCAGGTCATCCTGGCCAAAATCCACTATTTCAGTCATAATGAATCGCCCAGTCTGGTTGGAGCATTCGAACAAGCGAGCCTGATAGTGAGGAACTTGTTCCTGGAATCTTTCACATCGCAAGATTGGGAAGGAGAAAAGAGACAAGGGAAACAAATTTATTTCCATATTCTGTATTAGCACAGATTCTTACTTTATTGTCATTGCATCTCATACAACGAAATCAAACACCATCTTCAGTGCACATCAAGACCATGAAAATAAACACAAACACACATTCTTCACACTCCACACATTGAATTGAAAACCCCTGATACTGCATTAATATTGCACTATACGGTAGGATTCAACAGAGTTACTGTCCTGGGATAGAAGCTGTTTTTCAGCCTATTTGTCCTTGAAAGGAAAGAAAAAAAGGAGTGAGGAGTGAGGGAGGGAATAGGGAGGGAGGAAGAAGGTTCAGGAAGGGATGGGGGAATGAAAGAAATTTTAATTTAAAAAACAGCTTCTATTTACTTTATTGTCATTGCACATCATACAATGAAATCAAACACCATCTTCAGTGCACATCATGAAAATAAACACACACATCCTTCACACTCCACACATTGAATTGAAAACCCCCGACACCGCACCAATACTGCACTGTACAGTAGAATCCAACAGAGCTACTGCTCTGGGATAGAAGCTGTTTTTCAGCCTATTTGTCCTTGTTTTTATTATCCTGTACCATCTGCCAGATGGTAATAGTTCAAAAAAAGGGTTCCCAGGATGAGATGGATCTTTGAGAATGTTTTGAACTTTCTTAAGGTTTTTACTTTTCTCATACAAGAAAAGAAAGGATCTTCCGCCAGCAAGGCTTTCCAAAATGTTCAAAAGTCTATCTCCAAACTGTTGTAAGTGCAATGATGTATCAGGCACATTTTTTCACATGTGGTGACCCTGCAATGCTGCAAAAAAAAAAAAGTATTGGAGATTGATCCAGGCATGGGTGGAACAAATGGTGGGAGAGTGTATTCCATTTAAGCCGGAATTTTTTCTTCTAGGAATAATACCAGAAGGATTTAGGAAGGATTTAATTTATCTAATACTACATGTGTTGACAGTGGCTAAAATAATATATGTGCAAAACTGGAAGAAGGAAAGCATACCGCCAGAAACAGATAATAAGGAAAATTATGGCCTGTGCAGAATTGGACAGATTAACCCTAGAATTAAAAAACAAGGGGAAATCTGAGTGCTATGAAATGTGGAATAAATTCTATCAGTGGTTGCATAGAAGAAAGCAAGGGCGAAACATAAGTAGCTATGATGATTAGAATAATAAACAATGTATGAAACAACAGGATTGTAAATGGTGAAATAACATTTATATATGTATTGTAGCGCCAGAAAGGCTGCATCGTGTTGTATTCTTATAATTAAAATAAAATAAATTAAAAAAAGGAAAAGGAAGGAAGTCACATTCTTGACTCCCTGATTAACAATGCTCTTCATAGAGATTCCCTTTGTAGAAAGTTAGCGTCCACTCCTCTCTTAGAAGAATGAAATATTTTGAGAAATACTGAAAAGGCAGAATATTATATTTCCCTGCATGAGAAATGGAGAAACTCACTCTTGGAAAACAAGCCCCCACCTTCCTTAATAGCCTACAGCAGATGTCAGCACTTAAGAGATAAAGAGATAGCTAGCTCTATTCATAAGCAAATATCCTCACCCAAGATCCAACGATGGTAGGATTAGCCCTCAGCCACAATAGGAATTGCCCAAAGCCCCTTCATTGTATCATCTCAGTTGCACCACCCTCAACAAACTTCAAACAAGCTTAGCTCAGACAAACTCCTAAGATTTGTACATGGCCCCATGGGAGTCTGACGACAGCCAATAGAGCACATGTTCTTGCACAGGAACAGGAAGCTCAAGTTCAAACCCCAAGAGAAGGCATAACACACACACACACCACTCTCAACTCCATGTGGCCACCTGCCCAGGACCATCCAGGTGGTTCTGCTTCATCATTAAACCATCTTCCCAATCAGCCTCCATGTTTCCAGTGTCTTTCTCCCAGCTTGGAACTGAACCAGATGGATATTTCTCCCAACATCTTTAAAATATTTTTTAATGATACAGATTTATTCCTTAGAGCTTCCAAAAAAATATACTGTACAATCAGGACCAGAATCTCCATTGCTAAGCAAGATGGTTGTTGTGGTTCATATCATTTTTTTTGCCACAGTTGTTAAGCAAATCACTGCAATTGTTAAGTGAATCATACGGTCGTTAAGCAAACCCAGCTTCCCCATTGAATGTTTGTCAGAAACTGGTTGGGAATGTCCCAAAAAGTGATTACATGACCCTGGGACACTGAAACTGTAATAAATACATCCTGGTTGCAAGGCCCCCAATGTCAGCCTTCAAGATTTTCTCCCTTTGCTTTGCATCTTTCGGCTGTCATAAGTAACGGGGGGGGGGAAGTATGGGAAGCGAGCTGGAGGTGTTACAAACTAGAACTGTATAAACTGGGAGGGGAGAGTACATTCTTGCTTAGGTTTCTATTCCTTGCTTAGCTTTCTCTTCTATGCGCAGCTGCAAACCTTTATCAAAGCATGCCAAGGTCAACGGACAGAAGCCTCATCACCACCTGGAGATGTCCACATGATGATATTCACAAGTTTTAATTGGGAGAACCATCTGAACTATTGGGGGTGGGAACGTTGCCATCACTTTGTATATGTGATTCACGCGCCCATTTTCTCAGATTCAGAATTCTTTTGTTGCTACCACTTGACTTCCAGTAAAAGATATCTTTTCTCTAATTAAAAGAGTCTTAAGTATTTTTTCTTGGATTTTGAATGGAGCACCAGCTGACACCCAATTTTGATCGTGTGAGCATGGGGATGCTGCAATCATCGTGAGGACCAGTCATAAATCACTTTTTTCAGTGGTAGTGCAACCTTGAATGGTTTAAGTTGAGGACTGTTTGCATTTTCTCTATGAGTGTGCTGAGACAACTATGTACAACGTCTCAAGGCTTCCACAGCCAGAAGGTCAGGAGGAAGAGGAGGAGGAGGAGGAGGAGGAGACAACAACAACTGTGAAGTCCTTGGTGCTTTTGGAGCTGAGTGGTTTTCTTGCAGATGTTTCATTAAATTGGTAACGTCATCAATGCTAGAAGCAGGGGTGGGATTCAGCCGGTTCGGACCAGTTCATGTGAACTGGAGGTTCATTTTACATCTGGTTTGGCAAACTGCTAGTTCCGACGACTGGCTAGCTCCGCCCCTCCCCGGAGTCCCCACAGGGCGCATTTTGGATCCCAGATAAGTACAGGGCCTTTGGAGAGGCTCGGGGAAGATGAAAAATGGGCCTCCCCAAAACTGTTTGAATCCCACCTATGGCTAGAAGGGTGTGGGGTTCATAGAGAAGAGGAGGAGGAGGGAATCTGATGTAGCAAGCCCAGTCGATCTTACCTCTTGCCACTGGCGTAGGGTGCTTTGCCTCCAAGGGCAAACCAAAATTCAGCTGGTTCCTGCCCCTCCATAACAGTCTGTTTGTCCCACTTGGAGATGACATCAGCCACGGTCTTTGCCATTTCTCGCTCATCCCCACTGCATCCCTAAACAGAAAACCCAGGTCAAGGTGGATTCAGTCACTGCACCTTCTTCCCAGAGCCCATAATCCTTTAGGGCAAGTGGACCACCATCCTTCCAAAGCCACTCCCAGTTCCTTACACTTCCTGTAGCTCTCGGGTTTTTCTCTGATCCCGAAAATGCGACCAGACACTTGCAAAACATTACAGAAGAACGGATGGGCATTCTCCTGGCAATGTCTAAATGTTTAGCTAGCTCCCCCATTAATACAAGAGAGTTGGAAAGAACGTCAAAGAAGGACCTGCTAGATCATACTCGGTATAAAGGACTCAGGAAATGCGGGAACCCAAAAAAAAAATATCAAACTGACTTGTTTCCAGATAGAGGATTTGACACATGCATTCAACAACAACAACAACAAAGAACACGAGTGGCCTGTGTAGGAAGGATCACCCACCCCTCTCCTTGGAAAATGAAATATCCTAGGAAATATTAAAATGGCAGAATATTTCCCCTAAACAGAGTAGAAACTCAGAAGCAGAAACTCACCTCAGAAGCAGAAACGTCGCTCCCCCACCATCTTTGCTGATGGACCATTACTCTGACCTAGGCCAACTCTATTTTACATAACAAAGATCTACTCCAGGTAGAGTTATAATAGGAATTATAGCCCAAAGCCCTTTCATTACATGATCATCCAGCAAGGCTCAACCAAGCCTGGCACTCAGGACAGCCTACAGAGTTGCCTCCATATGGCCCCACGGGAGTCAAGCTCAAACTCAAAGCCCAACAGAGGGTATAAAACTCAGGCACTTTCAGCATCTCAGCCCTTCCTTCTTCTTGGCCTTCCTTCTTTGGAGCTCCAGGCCATGTGGTCCTGTCCACCATGAAACCATCTTTCCAAACAGCCTCCATGTTTCCAGTGTCTTTTCCCCCCACTTGGAACTGAACCCAGAAGGATAATTCTTCCAACACATAGTTTCTTACCCCGTTGAGACGGCTTACAGGCAAAACTGTAGCTTACCTTCTAAACATGCCTTAAAGTAGCTTTCAAAAATTCAAACTGCTCTTCCCCCATGCAAGAAAGATAAAAATTCATATATGACAAATTATCTACCAATTGACATCATCAACCCATTCAGCACTTTCTTATCTTTCAGGAGGCCCCAATTCCAGGGCTGGGAGGAACTGTGGAAGCAAGCAGTGCACAAAGCCATGCCCCCCCCCCCTCCGCAACTAATTACAATTACAATTGAACCCAAAATTTCTGTGGCTTAGTGAGAACAATGATTAAGTGTATTTTCCCCATTTTATGACCTTTCTTGCCACAGTTGATAAGTGAATCATTGCAGTTGTGAAGCTAGTAACATGGTTGTTAAGAGAATCTGGCTTCCCCCTATTGGCTTGTCAGAAACGGCAACTGTCATAAATACGAGTCAATTGACAAGTGTCTGGATTTTGATCCAGTTGCTACAGTGGCCATAAGGGTAAAAACCAGCCGTAAGTCACTTTCTTTCAGTGCCATTGTAATTAAATGAACTGCTGTAAATCAAGGACTTCCAGATCCTTCACGGACTGTCTCTTGCAAGCTTCAAGATCATGCTTTGCCGGTTACAAGACAGATATCTTGAAAAACTAATTTTCCATAGCCACACACATGGTTTTTTGTTTTTTGTTTTTTTGATGTTTTGCAGCGGGGCAGGTACAAATATCTTCATAATTACTGGAAGCCAAACAAGATCCAGTAATGAGATCAACTAACCCACAGCCTTGTCAACTTTAATAATTATAGGTTTGATAGATACGCAGCCTGCTGGAACTAATTCTCGAAAAAAGAGGAATTCCTTTTTCTTTTTAATCTGTCCACAGGGGAGGTATCTCGAGGGAATACAGGTGTAGCACTCTTAATTCGTTTACCTTTCCACACCACAGGTAACACACTTGGTTGGTCTTGAGAAGGAAGACGTCATTGGAATTGAGAGAAGAGGCTCGGGCGGGGACCTCGACCGTTTTGGTGTTGAATTCATCGGTACCTCTCACTTGGAAGAGCTGGACACCTGGTTCAGGTTCCGTCTTCTGACCATGATGGATGCCTCCCTAGAAAAGTCAACCAGATGGTGAATAAATAAATAAATAAAATAATATTAAAATAAATAAATAAATAAATAAATAAATAAAATTGGTGACCCAGCACCAAACATTATAAACCCCAAAGAGATGGATGCTGTAGGACAGTGATGGCAAACCTTCTTGTTGTGGTGTGCCGAAAGCATGTGCACGGCATCCACAATGCAATGTGCCCCGCCCCCCTGTGCATGCATGAGCAACACACACACCCTTACCTGCACTGTGCATGCGCACGCCTCCCAAATGATTTTCAGCCTGTTTGAGGCCGTTTTCGCCCTCCCGGAGGCTCTGGAGCCTCAGGAGGCTGAAAACAGGCTCGTTTTGGCACTTCCGGTATTTCCAGAAGTCCTGTTTTTCGGCCTCCCGGAGCTGCAGAGGCTTTCCTCAAGACTCCAGGAGGGCGAAAACGGCCTCAAACGAGCCGAAAATCAGCTGGGAAGCATGCGCATGTGCAGTGCAGGTAAGTTTGGCTGGGGCTCGCATGCCCACACAAATGGCTCCATGTGCCACCTGTGCCATGCGTGCCATAGGTTCGCCATCATGCTGTAGGATGTTTTTCTCCCAGGGAGATGGAATCCTGCTGGAATCCTTGACAATGGGATTGTAGTAGATGGGAAACTATGGCCTTTTTATGACTTGTGGACTTCAACTTCCAGAATTCCTGAGCCAGCCATGGGAGTTGAAGTCCACAAGGCATAAAAGGGCCATAGTTTCCCATTCCTGGGATGAATTCCACCCCACAGGGCATAGGAAATCCATAAGAGGGACCATTCTGATCAACATCTGCATAGCTTCAAGGCACAAGGTTGAGGAGCACTGGTATCACCAAAATTTAATAAGCTATTTCTTCCTACTCAATAAAATATACAAGGTTAATCACCCCTTTCACAAAAACAAATCAGCATCTGTGTAATGCCAGGATAGCCATCCAGATGTTCCACCTGAGTTGAAAAGAGGAGCAAAGAATGACTCATCTTCTATAACATGAAGGTCTTTCAAAGACCGTTTGTACCTCATAAATGATCAAATTTCCCTTGAAGATAGCGAGGAAATGCCGGGGTTCCTTCCCCATTGTCACTCGAACCTGGACTGGCTCGTCCCCATATTTCTTGTCCAGCTCCACGGCATTGATAGCACAAGCCGTAGTTTCATCCACTGATGCATGGCGGCCCTAGGGAGGAAGAGACGAAAATGGAGCTCTCTTTTCCAAGATCCAAAGAAGGAGCAAAAAAGGATTAACTGTCCAAAGTAGGAGGACTGTCAGGAATCCAAGAAGAGAAAAATAGCTCTGCTGGATCAGGCCAAGGTTCATTATTGACCAGCATTTTGTTTCTCCATTAGGTGTTGCTAGGTTGTTCCCAAAGAGAAGATCTTTGGTCCTTCAAACCAAGGAAGACCCTTGAAGACCTCCTTCATTTCCCCTATTGGTCCTCTTTAACACAGTCCCCCAAACTGGAGATAACTCCAACTCTTCAAAACTCATAGACCCGACTTCTCCAAATTCACCTGATTAAAGTCACCCCATTAGGGGCCATCAAAACAGCTCAAGGTCTACAGGTTCATGATGTGCTGTGTAAAGAAGTACAGCTTAGGATCATTTATTTAATGACTATTTGCAGGTACGATAGCAGTGAAAAAATGATTTACAACCCATCTTCAAAGCTATAGCTTGAAGGTCACCTGATGGTCACCTGATGTAAGAGGAGTGGTAGAGCATTGTGGATGGAGTCAAAAGAGGAACCAGCCTAGAATCTCTACACTGGAATAAACGGACCAAATCCAATCCCTTTTGAATTCCGTCAACCCTTATTTAGTGCTGAAATAGTGCTAATCTTAGCTGACTAGATTCCGATGCACAGGCCTGAGGAATAAATCAGTTTAATTGGAACTGAATGTGTCGCTCTGGTCTTTTGCACCTAACATGTGATCATGATTTGGGCAGTTGGCATTTGGCTCACATTTATGATGTGATTATGGCTTGTGACCTCCACAGCTGGCTTCCAACAAGCAAAGTCAATGGGAAAAGCCAGGTTTGCTTAACAATTGTGCAATTTGCTCAATGACTGTAGTGATTTGAGTAAACTTGAGTTGGGTCACACAATGATTTGCTTAACAACCACATCACTCAGCAACATATTATGGTCCCAATTGTGGTAGAAATTGAGGACTATCTGTATTTTATTTTGCCTCTTCTAAAACTCTTTCCAATAAGAACTTAAGGATAGCCTGACTAGATAAAACCAAGGCATTCCTAGTCCAACATGTCTATGGAGATTCTCAATCACCCAGGTCATGGCTGTCTCAAAGGTGTTTTTCCTTGAAGATGTTTCGCTTCTCATCCAAGAAGCTTCTTCAGAAACATCTTCAACACCTTTGGGACAACCATGACCTGAATGATCTGGAAACATCTTCAAAGAAAAACAAAGTCCAGATGTTTTTGTTAAAAGACATCCTACTGGGACATCCTATTGCAACATTTTGTTTCTCCTAGTGGTTCTCCAGATGCCTCTGAGATGCTGGGAGATAGGAAATGAAAATGGACATCTCCTTCCTTCCCATTAGTGTTCCTCTACATCTGGCATCTGGAGGCAGGATGTAATTAGGAGGTATTATGGAGTCTTCAACACTCATAGACCTCAATAGACCTGTATGTCATGAATATATTAATTCTCACCTGATCACTAGCCATATCTTGTGGTCCTGGACTCCATGGGTTAAATTTTATTTTGTTTATTCTCAATCTCCTCCCAAATGTCCATGTAACACACACACACACACACACACACACACACACACAAAATTGTGGGAGAATGGAAAGCTTCATCTTGCATTGTTCATTCAAGCCAGGCATGATTTTATGAGTAGAGAAAAAAACATGGATATATTTTGGCAAGGAGAAGATAATTCTGTGACTTGGTATCAGGAATTAGCCGATTTGATTCTACCAGTGCCTTGGGTCCTGTGATTTGAGGTTTAAGCTGATCCCAAGATTGGTAACCATCTAAAAAATGGGAGACTAGCAAATCACCTTCTACCATTGAGATTACCCAACAATCACCAACTGTGGAATTATTATTTTTTACTTACCTGCCACATGTAGATAATGTAATGAGGTCGGCCTGATTTCGTGTAGGTGTACAAGACGAGGTAACAGTCACCCCCATAAAACTGGCCATAAGTCTTCGGATTAACTGGAACCATCTCCCGATTCTCAATTCGCCATACCTGAAAAGAAACCCAGATACAGCGTTCACACAACATGAGCCAGTTTGGTCTGGTGGTTAGGGCACCAGTTTAGAAACCAAGAGACTGGGAGTTCTAGTCCCATCTTAACCGTGAAAGATGGCTGGGTGACTTTGAGCCAGTCACCAGGTGACAGGGAGTTCTAGTCCCACCTTGGGCATGAAAGCCAATTGGGCAACTCTGAAATGGTCAAAGCCCTGAAGAATGACAACAACATTGGAGGGTCCCTGGTGCTCGCTTGTTTTCTTGCAGATATTTCATTACCCAAACTAGGTAACATTATTAGTGCTAATCCACCAAGGACCTCTCATGTGAACTCTGAGCTACAGATACACTCTTTTTATTAAAAACATATGAAGAATGGTTGCAGGAATTGGATATGGCTAATCTAGAGAAAAGAAGGACTAAGGGTGAGATGATAGCAGTATTCCAGTATTTGAGGGGCTGCCACAAAGAAGAGGGGGGTGTCAACTTATTTTCCAAGCCACCAGAAGGCAGGACAAGAAACAATGGATAGAAATTGTTCAAGGAGAGACGCAACCTGGAATTAAGGAGAAGTTTCTTAATTGTGAGGATAATTAACCAGTGGAATGCCTTGCCCCCAGAAGTTGTGGGCACTCCATCACTGGAGGTTTTAAAGAAGAGACTGGGCAGCCACTTCTCTCAGATTGTATAGGGTCTCCTACATCAGTGGTCCCCAACCTTTTTTGTACCAGGGACCGGTTTCAAGCAGAAACATTTTTTCAAGGACCGGGGGGGAGAGAGAGAGAGAATCCGAGTTTGGTAGTTTGCTTGCAGACGTTTCATTACCTGACTAGGTAACATCTGATGTTGTTACCTAGTCGGGTAATAAAACGTCTGCCAGCAAACCACCAAGTCAGGGAGCGCCTCGGCCCTGCCTCCTCAGCCCCATCCCTCAGGTGTCTGCCTCCCTCCCTCCCTCAGGTGTCTGCCTCGTTCCTCTCTCAGTCACTCTATCGCTCCTCCAGCAGCCCAGAAGCCGGGGGTGGCTTTTCCTGTCGCCACAGCTTCCCGAGCGCCCGTTTCACCCCCACCCGCCCGCCCGCCCGCTCGCAGTTCAATCCACAGTGCTCCGTTCTACCTGCTTGCCTGCCTGCCTTCTTCGTTTCGAGCAGCTTCGGCTGATAAAAGAGGCGAATAGTTATTATTCTCAGCCGAAGCT
The DNA here is from genome assembly GCF_049901735.1 of Notechis scutatus. Lineage (NCBI taxonomy): Eukaryota > Metazoa > Chordata > Lepidosauria > Squamata > Elapidae > Notechis > Notechis scutatus. The sequence goes on along the minus strand of NC_142025.1, from coordinate 4,670,076 downwards.
GCTCCCAAACAACCAGACAGGCAGGCAGGCAGAACGAGCACTGTGGATTGAACTGCGAGCGGGCGGGCGGGTGGGGTGGGGTGAAACGGGCGCTCGGGGAAGCTGCGGCGACAGGAAAAGCCACCCCCCGGCTTCTTTGAAGCAGTTTCTTCCTGTGCTGGTGGAGGAGCGAAGCGACTGAGAGAGCTGAGCCAGAGAGCAGGACAGGCTTGTTGCTTCCTCCCTCCCCTTCTTTCATTTGTGTCCTTGATCCCCGATCCCAGCAGCATTCACCGAAGGCGAAGAAAGCCGCCATTTTTTTAATTTTTTTTTCTTTGCGGCCCGGTAAAGAGTGCTCCACGGCCCGGTGCCGGTCCGCGGCCCGGTGGTTGGGGACCCCTGTTCTAATGGGTTGGGCTGAGAAAGAGTAATTGGTCCAAAGTCACCCAGCTGGTTTTCATGGCGAAAGTGGGGCTAGAACTCACTGTCTCCAAGTGATTGATCAGAATATTGCTGGAAGGGACCTTGGAAGTCTTCTAGTCCAACCCCTGCTCATGTAGGACAGGGGTCCCCAACCACCGGGCCGCGGACCGGACCGGGCCGTGGAGCACTCTTTACCGGCCGCAAAGAAAAAAAATTAAAAAAAATGGCGGCTTTCTTCGCTTCGGTGAATGCTGCTGGGATCGGGATCAAGGACACAAATGAAAGAAGGGGAGGGAGGAAGCAACTCAAGCCTGTCCTGCTCTCTGGCTCAGCTCTCTCAGTCAGCTTCTCCTCCACCAGCAAGAACGCTTCAAAGAAGCCGGGGGTGGCTTTCCTGTCGCCGCAGCTTCCCGGCGCCCTGTTTCACCCCACCACCCGCCGCCCGCTCGCGGTTCAATCCACAGTGCTCCGTTCTGCCTGCCTGCCTGTCTGGTTGTTTGGGAGCAGCTTCGGCTGAGAATAATAACTATTCGCCTCTTTATCAGCCGAAGCTGCTCCGAAACGAAGAAGGCAGGCAGGCAGGCAGGTAGAACGGAGCACTGTGGATTGAACCGCGAGCGGGCGGGCGGGCGGGTGGGGGGTGAAACGGGCGCTTCGGGAAGCTGTGGCGACAGGAAAAGCCACCCCATCCCCGGCTTCTTTGAAGCAGTTTCTTCCTGGGCTGCTGGAGGAGCGATAGAGTGACTGAGAGAGGAACGAGGCAGACACCTGAGGGAGGGAGGAGGCAGACACCTGAGGGATGGGGCTGAGGGAGGCAGGGCCGAGGCGCTCCCTGAACTTGGTGGTTTGCTGGCAGACGTTTATTACCCGACTAGGTAACAACATCAGATGTTACCTAGTCAGGTAATGAAACGTCTGCAAGCAAACTACCAAACTCGGATTCTCTCTCCCCCCGGTCCTTGAAAAATGTTTCTGCTTGAAACCGGTCCCTGGTACAAAAAAGGTTGGGGACCACTGCATTAGAAGTCAAAGATTACATGTAATATGTCTGAATTTGTAATATTGTGCATGAATGTCCTTGGGAGACAGAAGAGAGAACAACAGATGGGCAACCAGCATGTAAAATTGCCCCAATGAAAGTGAGGAGTCATGGAAAAAAATTTCTGAACAGACCCTCCCTGGTTTTCCAAAGAGTAAAATGAAAGAAAGAACTAGCAAGTATCTTGACTTATGACCACAGTTGGACTCTGGCTAAGCAAAGTAGTCATTCAATGAGTTTTCCCCCATTCTACGTCCTTTTTTTTTTGTCACAGTTGTTAAGCGAATCCCTGCTGTTGTTAAGTTAGCAATATGGTTGTTAAGCAACGTGTGGCTTCACCACTGACTTTCCTTGTCAGAAGGTCGCAAACAAGAATCACGTGACCCTGGAACATTGCAACCGGTCATAAATACGAGTCAGTTGCCCAGCATCCAAATTTTGATCATGTGTCCCTGGGGATGCTGCAGAGGTGATAATTGTGAAAAATGGTCATGGGTCACTTTTTTCAGTGTCATGATTACTTGGAATAGTCATTAAATGAATTGTTGCTATAGAACAACACAATAAAAGAGTTTGAAGGGACCTCCTTGGCGGTCTTCGATCCAATTCCTCACCCAGGCAGGAAACCTTATGTCTGTCAAGCCCGAATTTGACATATGTGTATCTTTTTCAATGGATTTCATCACTTGGAAACCTGACAATACCATTTCAGACAGATGGTCGTCCAACCTCTTGGCAGGACAAGAAGCAACGGGTGGAAACTAATCAAGGAGAGAAGCAACCTAAAACTAAGGATAAATTTCCTGACAGTTAGAACAATTAATCAGTGGAACAACTTGCCTCCAGAAGTTGTGGATGCTCCAACACTGGAAGTTTTTAAAAAGAGGTTGGATAACCATTTGTATGAAGTGGTATAAAGTTTCCTGCCTAGTCAGGGGGTTGGACTAGAAGACCTCCAAGGTCCCTTCTATTCTATTCTATTCTATTCTATTCTATTCTATTCTATTCTATTCTATTCTATTCTATTCTATTCTATTCTTATCCCTTATTCTATTCTATTCTTATCCCTTATTCTATTCTATTCTATTCTATTCTATTCTATTCTATTCTATTCTATTCTATTCTATTCTTATCCCTTATTCTATTCTATTCTATATTCTATTTTATATTCTTTTCCATATTCTATTCTATTCTACTCTACTTCACTCCACTCTACTCTTCTTAAACGCCTCCAGTGTTGGAGCATTGACAACCTCTGGAGGCAAGTTGCTCCACTGATTAATTATTCTCACTGTCAGGAAATTCCTCCTTAGTTCTAGGTTGCTTCTCTCCTTGATTACTTTCCATCCATTGCTTCTTGTCCTGCCCTCAGGTGCTTTGGAGAAAAAGTGGACTCTCTCTTCTTTGCTGCAGCCCTTCAAATACTGGAATGTTGCTATCATGTCCTTGATTGTTTTCCATCCATTATTTCTTGTCCTGCCTTGTCAGTTAAGGATATATCTATATCTGGAAGAGCGAAAAAGCTCCCCACTTTCCAGAAGACTAATGAACGATGCCACTGGCCCTGGTGAACCTCCCTTAGGGGAGGCCTGCTCTTGTGCCAGCCTCTCGCAAACAAAAACACTTTCCGGATTGCTCAGGAGAGTAGCGGTCCCAGAAGACCGTCTTGGAGTAAGGCCAAGGGGAAGAATACTGAAGGTGGGAAGAAACAGACGAGCATCTGCTAAGCTGGTGAAAACTGACCTCTGTAGAACATGCCAGATGTTAGACTTACCTGGCCTCAAGGAAGAAGATGTCATATGGGTCATCCCAGGGGTGGGATTTTACCAGTTTGGACCGGTTCTATAGAACCGGTTATTATGATTCTGTGTGGTTCGGAGAACCTCTACTCTACTCTACTCTACTCTACTCTACTCTACTCTACTCTACTCTACTCTACTCAACTAGATTCGACTCGACTCGACTCGACCCTACTCTACCCTACCCTACCCTACCCTACCCTACCCTACTCTACTCTACTCTACTCCACTCCACTCCACTCCATATTCTATTCTATTCTATTCTATTCTATTCTATTCTATTCTATTCTATTCTATTCTATTCTATTCTATTCTATTGGTTTAAAAGCTTATTTT
>NC_142025.1:4626500-4661500 GCF_049901735.1 Notechis scutatus | reverse complement strand
AGAGAGAGAGAGACAAAGACAGAGACAGAGACAGAGACAAAGTCACACAGAGAGAGACAGAGAGACAGAGAGAAAGACACACACAGAGAGAGGGGACAGAGACAGAGAGACAGAGAGACAAAGACAGAGACAGAGAGACAGAGAGACAGAGAGAAAGACACACACAGAAAGAGACAGAGAGACAGAGAGAAAGCACACAGAGAGAGGGAGAGAGAGACACAGAGAGACAGAGGGAGAGAGAGACAGAGAGACAAAGACAGAGACAGAGACACACAGAGAGAGACAGAGAGACAGAGAGAAAGACACACACAGAGAGAGGGGGAGAGAGGGAGAGAGACAGAGAGACAAAGACAGAGACAGAGAGACAGAGAGAAAGACACACACAGAGAGGGGGGGAGAGGGAGAGAGAGACACAGAGAGAGACACAGAGAGACAGAGAGAGAGAGAGACAAAGACAGACAGAGACAAACAGAGACAAGAGAGAAAGACACACACACAGAGTGGGGGAGAGAGACACAGAGAGAGAGACAGAGACAGGGACAGAGAGACAAAGACAGAGAGAGACAGAGAGTGTTTTAGCCATCCAAGGTTTTTCTCATGGGAAAAATAGGAGGAGGAAAGAGTATTAGGTATATTTACAGGGAATCCTTGACTTTATGACCACAATTGAGCCCAAAATTTCAGTTGTTAAATGAGACAGTTGCTAAATGAATTTTGCTCTATTTTATGATTTTCCATGTTGTTAAGTAACTCATGTCAGGTGTTCAGAGAATCACATGGTTGTTAAGTCAGTCTAGCTTCTCTGTCGATTTAGATGGACAGAAGGCGCAATGCAGAATCACGTTACCCCGGGGACACTGCAACCGCCATAAATATGAGACAGTTACCAAGCATCTGAATTCTGATCATATGACCCCAAAGAGGTTGCAATGGCTGTAAATGTGAAACATCACCATAAGCCTCTTTTTCCAGTGCGGTTGTAACTTTGATCAGTCACTAAATGAACTGTTGTAAGTCAAGGACTCACTGTACTGCATTTTTATTTGTAAAATAGAAAGGTGGAATAAAAATCTAATAACTAACAAACAAACTAACTAAATAAGTTGTTATCCATTTAATCGTGTCCAACCCTTGAGCGATTTGATGGGCCCAGTCTCTCTCTCTATATATATCTTCTGATCTTGCAATGCTTCTTTGAGTTGTTCTATGCCAGTGGTGGCTAACCTTTCTGGGCTCCTATGCTGATAATTGTGCGTGCGCTTGTGTGCCAGTACCCAGAAGGCAATGCGTGTGGGTCCCCCCCCATGCCCTACTGCGTGCGTCATGCGTCTCTGCGCATACATGTCTCCCGTGCAACCCCACCTCTCGCACACGCACACCAGATACCCGACAATCAGCTGTTGGTCGGGCATGCATGCACAGTAGACTTGCTCTGGATGAGGGCTCACATGTTGGCAGTAATGGCTCTGTGTGCCACACGTGCCATAGATTTGCCATCATGGTTCTATGCTCTGGCTGGGGTCAGCTTTGATAGTGTCCAGCCACTGTGTTTTTGGGAGGGTTGGTTTCCTTTTACCATTAACTCTTCGAAAAAAATTGCTTTCTCTGATGAAAATAAACATACACAATAAAACAAACAAACTACACCAAGCGTGAACAAAAAGTAAAATTCCACTACAAATGGAACTGGATGGCTAAAGAGGCAAGGACAGCTGTCACTTCTGCAACGCTATTTTTGTGATTTGGAATTGATTGATTGAATTTATCGGTACTGCTCGACATAGTAACAGTTTGTTCAAAGTTACAACGGTACTGAAAAAAGTGCCTTAGGACCGGTTTTCACAGTTACGACCTTTCCAGCATCCCCATGGTTGCATGATCAAAATTCAGGCACTTGGCAATTGGTTCATATTTAGGATCGCGGTCCCAAAACCACATGATCCCCTTTTGTGACCTTCTGGCCAAGCCAAGCCAATGGGGAAAGCCAGATTCACTTAACAACAGGGTTACTAATTTATCAACTGCAGTGATTCACTTAACAGCTGTGGCAAGGATGGTCACAAAATGCAGCAAAATTCAACTAACAGAATTTTAGGCTCGATTGTGGTCGTAAATCAAGGACTATCTGTATTTTCTCTACTCTTATCCTCCACACAACCCTGCTAGGTAGGCCCCTAGGAGGGAATCTTTGTTTTCATGGGCAGAAATTCCAATTCAGTGCTCCATGCTACAAGCATGAAGATATTTCCATCCTCTCCCAAACAAATCTCCAGTAATTGACTTGTCTGATTTCTACCTGCGTATTTGTGCTGATTCACATGCTAATTATTATTATTTTTAATTTAAATACATGTTAAGATGCTTCTTAAGAATATTTCAGCATATCACTTACCACTGCCCGACTAAAAGCAGCGTTTTTTTCTTCCTTGCTGGACTCTTTTCCTCTCCAGACATAAATTTTCAAACCTCCCTGGTCTATAATGTGACAATCCTGGAGAAGGGCAAAAGGAAGAAAGAAGAAGGTAGACAGGAAGAGATAAGGAGAAGGAGAAGATAAGCAGGGAAGAGGATAAGATTAATAAGGAAGACAAGGAGAAGGAGATAGATAATGAGAAGAGAAGACAAAATAAACAATGAGGAGTGAGGAGAAGAAAAAGATAGACGATGAGGAGGAGATTGACGAGATGAACAAGGAGAAGTAGATAGACAATGAGTAAAAGAAAACAGGGAAGGCGAAGATGGCAAGGAGAAGGAGAAGATACATAAGGAAGAGAAGAAGAAGATAGATAGATAAGTGAGAGGAGAAGAAGATTGACCAGGAAGACAAGGAGAAGGAGATAGACAATGAGGAGAAGGAGAAGATAGACAAGGAGGAAAAGAAGGAGATAGACAAGGAAGAGAAGAATATAGATAAGTAAAAAATTGACAAGGAGAGCAAGGAGAAGTAGACAGACAATGAGGAGAAGAAAATAGAGAAGGAGAAGATGGACAAGAAAAGGAGAAGATAAATAAAGAGGAGAAGAAGGAGACAGACAATGAGAAGAAGGAGGAGAATGAGAAGATAGACAAAGAGGAGAAGAAGATAGAAAAGCAGGATAAGATTGACCAGGAGGACAAGGAGAAGGAGATAGACAATGAAGAAGAGGAGGAGGAGATAGATGAGGAGGAGGAAAAGATACACAAGGAGGAAAAGGAGCAGATAGACAAGGAAGAGAAGAAGACAGACAAGCAGGAGAAAAAGAAGATTGACAAAGAGGACAAGGAGAAGTACATAGACAATGAGGAGAAGAAAATAGAGAAGGAAAAGATGGACAAGGAAAGGAGAAGATAAATGAGGAGGAGGAGGAGAAGATAGACAAGAAAGAGAAAGAGGAGAAGGAGAAGGAGAAGAAGATAGACAAGGAGAAGGGAAAAGAGAAGGAGGGGAAGGAAAGGGAAGAAAAATAACACAGGATTTCAACCAAAGACTCCAAGATCAGAACTGATATATTTTACACTGAGATCATGTCCCTTTTGTGGGAACAGCCAAACCAAACAATATCAGCTCAGCAGTTGCATATCTTACCTCATGACTCAGGAGGTCTTGGGTGAGGGGCCTGGTTGCAATTTCTTGGACCACAAGATCTTTGCCATTTTCGTACACACTGTAGGTAGAAACATTAGTAGGTAGTAATGCAAATATTTAACTATTGGTTGTTGTTGTTGTTTTTTAAAATACTTTTTCTGCATATATTTCTACTTCACCACAAGCTTTTGCCATCAATCAAGCAGAATAGAGCTGGAATGGACCTTGGAGGTCTTCTAGTCCAACCACTTTGCTCAGGAAGGAGACCCTATACCAGTGTGTCAAACTCAAGGCCCATGAGCCAGATCCGGCCCAGGGGATGCTTAAATCTGGTCCACGGGGCCGGCCTGGAAACATCAAAGGACCCAGCCCGCGGTGCCTCTGCTGGCCAAAACGGGCCACAGGGGGCCCGCGTGCAACCCTCCTGCAGCCTGTTTTCAGCCTCCACCACTTCCTGCAGCACTCTGCCAGCCAAAGACAGCCATGTGGAGGCCTCGCGAGGCCCCCACGCAGCCCGGTTTCGGCGTCCATGGCCTCCAAACAGCACTTTCAGTGGTGCGATTCAACCGGTGTAACAACCAGTTCATTGAGCGCACGCGAAACGCGCACTTCGCACACGTGCTCTACAGTTTAAAAAGCACATTTTCAACCCAATTACTTACCTCCTACTGCAGCCCCTGGGACTGAAACAGCTGTGGTGCAGCAAACTGGTCTGCCGCGTGAATCAGCTGTGCTAAAAATCCAGGAAATAAAGCACAGGAAATGCCCACCGGAACTACCAGTTCGCCTGAACCGGTCCAAACCGGTAGACTCCCACCCCTGTCTCCACCCCCAAATGTGAGGCCCTGTGCCTCATTTTGGCCAGCAGGTGCTGCAGGAGGTGTCCTTCCCATTTCCCCCTCATTCCCCATCCCTACCCCGCTGCCGGCCCACGGAGGAGAACTACAACTCTGATCCAGCCCTCAAAGAAATCTAGTTTGACACCCCTGCGCTATACAATTTAAGAAAAATGGCCGTCCAGTCTTTTCTTAAAAGCCTCTGATAATGGAACAGCCACAACTTCTGGAGGCCAGTCGCTCCACTGTTTAATAGTCCTCACTGTTAGGAAATTTCTCCTTAAATTCTGGCTTGCTTCTCTCCTGGATTAGTTGTCACCCATTGTTTCTTCTCTTCACTTCTGGTGCTTTAGAAAAATAAGTTTACCCTCTCTCTCTTCTTTGTGGTAGCCTCTCAAATGCTGGATTTAAAAATCTCTCCAAGTTTGTGAACAACAGGAACTTACTGGTAAAGGCGGACATTGGCTTTCTGATGTTCATCCGCTTTTTCATCCGGTAATGGCTCCCTAATCTCTTGATTCCTCTCTCCCAGTGTCGCCTTCATGATCTGCATGAGTTCCGGGCAGTCTTTCTCGTTGTCGATGACGGCAATTTGGGCACGTCCACCTCTCTCCCCATCCCGGATGTTTCGTGCCAAGATCATTCCCTGGTCAACGGGAATAATAAGACCAAACAATGCAAACCCCAAGCCATCCACCGTGATTACAGGTAGACCTTGATTGCAACTATTTCTTTAATGACTGTTTGAAGTTATAACAGCCCTGGGGAAAAAAGGAACTTATTATTGTTTTTCAAGGTTACGACTGTTCCAGCATCCTCATAATCACGTGGTCAAACTTCAGATGCTTGAGCCACTGATTCCTATTTATGACGGTTGCAGTGTCCCTGGGTTGTGTGATCATCCTTTGCGACCTTTTGACAAAGTCAGTGGGGAAGTCAGAGTCATTTAATAGCTACTGCAGGTTACTAACTTCACAACCGCAGTGATTCCCTCAACTGTGGCAAGAAAGGTCATAAAATGGAACAAAAACCCACTTAACAACAGTCTTATTTAGCAACAGAAATTTGCTGGGACAGTGCAGCCATCATAAATATGTCTGGATTTTAATCATGTAATCATGAGGATGCTACAGCGGTTGGAACTGTAAACATGGTCATAAGTCATTTTTTTTCCAATGCTGACACCAAAAATGAACAGCTACTAAACGAATGGGGAAAAGTCGAGGGATTAACCATACAGCAACCCAACTCACACACAGTGGCTCCGTGCAGCGTAAAGGTACGGTAGTCCTCCAATTATGACCGTAGTGGAGCCTATGCTTTATAACTGTAACAGTTGTAAAACCTGACCAATCTGATTTTATTAAATTTTTTATGGTGGCTGTTAACATGGCACCGATAAGTGTAAATGCTGCGGCTGTTAAGCAAACCCCTTGTTCGCTATGTCCTGAGGACATAGTTCATGGTTCTTAACCTTGATGGTAGGGGGAGTCTCATCTTCTGGGAGACCTGGGGGCTTTCATGGACAGGTGGTGGCCCATCATAACAAGAACTGGCTGGACTAGATCGAGCCAGGGGTGAGATTCCACCAGTATAACAACCGGTTTGGGGAATCACGTGCTTCGCGCGCACTCTGCAATTTCAAACAGCTCTAATACTTTACCTTCTACAGCAGTGGTGGGATTCCAAAGTTCCCACCACTGGTTTTGTGGGTGTGGCTTGGTGGGAATGGCTGCGGACGGGTTGTACGACTTGTGTGCATCACACGCGCGCCAAACACGTGCTTTGCACCTGCGTTAAAATTGTAAAAACTAAGCTACTACACCTCTCAGCAGTTTAGCAATCCGCTCTGCCGTGCCAAAGAACTGGGAGGTTAAAGAGGACCTAGGAGCAGGGGAGGGCAGGTGGGCCCAACTGCACAGCGTTGGAGAGAGTCAGAGCGAACGCGTTCTCTGCCAGCTGATCTTCGGCATTACTGGTACGCCGTACTGGTAGAATACCACCACTGTTCTACAGCAGTCCCTGTGAAGAAAACAGTTGCTGCGCGAATCAGCTGTGCTCTAAACACAAGAAGTAAAGGACAGGAAAGAGCAGGGGTGGGCGGGTGGGCCCACATATTTGCAACTGGTTTGGAGACAGCTGATCTTCGAAGCAAGCAGTTCGCCCGAACCGGTCTGAACCAGTAGAATCCCACCCCTGGATCTAGCAGGCTAGATTCCTGCTTATGTTCTTATAACCTGGGTTAGTGTTTTGCATCTCCAAAACTGCATCAAGATATTATTTTCCATGGCTGACCTTCGATTTTTCAGCAATGTTGCAGGAAGGTCCGTTCCACTGGATCAGCACTTTGCCAAGATCCAACAGGAAGACGTCACCTTTGTTGAAATTGTCCCAAGAAAGGTCAACCTGTTTGGAGGTAACAGAGAAATATTGACCTCAAAACAATAGGAAAGTATTCATTCAGAGCACAGGTACAGTACAATCCTCGATTTATGACCACAACTGAGCCCAAAATTCAGGAGACATTTCTTAAATGCGGCTTGCCCTATTTTACGACTTTCCTTGCCACAAGGTGTTAAGTGAATCATTACAATTTTCAAATTAGTAACCAGGTTGTTAAGTGAATCTGGCTTCCCCATTGATTTTGCTCGCAAAAGGGGATCACATGATCCCAGGACTCTGCAAGTGTCATAAATGTGAGTCAGTTCCCAAGGATCTGAATTTTGATCATGTGACCATAGGGATGCTGGAAGTGTGAAAAACTTTTGTTTTCAGTGCCGTTGTAACTTCGGATGGACACTAAATGAACTGTGTGGTAAATTATAACGGTCAAACACTCCTGCAGTCACGTGATCGTATTTTGGTTGCTTGGCAACAGGCTCAATTTTACAGCCATTTGCAGTATCCTGTGGTCACATGACTGCAATTGGTGACTGTTTTCTGGTTTGTAGTGTTATTTCTGGTGCCTGGCCAAAAAAAAAGACAACAACCATGATGGATTTGCTTAACAGTTGCAGCACTGACTTAACAACTTCTGCAAAAAGTCTTTATTTTTTATTTTGCTTCTTTTTACAGGGCTCACATAATTGGAAGCCACTTCTGATTGGAATTTATTGCATTTACGATGGTATTTCTGTAATATCACTGAACCACCAAAAGTTCTTCTGATTGTAGCAGTGTACAGGTAGTACAGTTGAGCCCAAAAAATTCTGTTGCTAAGGGAGACATTTGCTAAGTGAATTTTGCCCAATTTTACAGTTTTTCTTGCCACGGTTGTTATGTGAATCTGAGTTTCTCACTGACTTTGCTTGTCAGAAGGTGGCAAAAGGGGATCGTGTGACCCTGGGACGCAGCAACCGTCATAAGTGTGAGTCAGTTGCCAAATGTCTGACTTTTGATCAGGTGACCCTGGGGATGCTGTAATGGTACTTAGGTGGGAAAAGTCATTTTTTCAGTGCTGTTGGAACTTTGAAGGATCACTAAATGAACTGTTGTAAGTGGAGGACTACCTGTACCCTCCTATTTCACATGAGTACAGCAAGGGGAGGAGGCAATAGAGTGCCATCTGTTCTGGCCCACCGGTAGCTAACGGAGCTGGTAGCAGAGTCGGACAGCGGTGAAGAGGCTGGGAAGGAACCTGGGCCAGTCTTGGAGGCTGAGGAAGGCTCGGATGAGGGCTCTGCATCAGAGGCAGAGGTGGGGCCAGGGCAGGCTGGCAATCATTAGCTGCCTTCAGACTCAGACAACAGTGAGGCGGGGGAGCTTCCGGAACTGGTCCCTAGCCTGCGCATGCGCAGGGCTACCAGAAGACAAGAACAATTGAGAAAGCAGGGCCGACTCAGGAGTAAGGCCACGCCTCGGAGATGATTGCCCTCCCCCCCACATAGGACATAAAAGAGGAGCGAATAGGATGTGAGCGTTTGCAGGAAGCAATTAATTCATCCGGTCAATTCAGGCTTTGAAAAGTTCTGATCGACTCTGTGTCCAGTTTGGCCTTGCCCTGCATTCGGCAATTCCAAGTGCGATAAGGTGGTGTCTATAAACATTCCCCTGATAGACTGTTTTGTGAAGACTTGCAGGCTGGGAATGAACGTAATTCACAGCCATACAAATAAAAGAGGTTTTGCTGAAACTAAGATTGTGTTTTACGCTTTCTAAGGAAGCCTAGGTCAGAACACAATCAGACTTGAAAGAGTCTGTTAACAGTAGTTCTCAGTTAGAACCATCTATTTAATGACCCTTCAAAGTTATAATAACCCTGAAAAAAAGTGACTTGCGACTGGTCCTCACATTTATGACATTCACCGCATGAGCACATGATCAAAGTTCAGACAGCTGGCAACTGGCATATATCTACAACCTGGGATCCTGGGATCACCATTTGCATCCTTTCCAGACAGCTTCCAACAAGCAAGCTCAATTCATTTAGTAACGGTGAGATTCACTTAACAACGGTGGCAGGAAAAGGTTGCCAAATTGGGCATGACTCCCTTGACAACCTTGTTGCTCGGCAACAGAAGTTCTGCTCCAAGTTATGGTTGTAAGTTGAGGACTTCCTGTATTACATAACTTGCCTCTAAAAGTTTTGGGTGCTCCAACCTTGGAAGTTTTTAAAGAAGAGATTGGGCAGCCATTTGTCTGAAATGGTATGTAGGGTTTCCTGCCTGAGCAGGGGGTTGGACTAGAAGACCTCCAAGGTCCCTTCCAACTCTGTTAATCTGTTAATGGCCTTGAAAAAAAATAGTTTTAGCTTTTCTGAGTTAATCTCCTGGTCTGGACAGTTGCATTTACTTAAGTTTAGTTTTTGAGAATGCAAATATATTAAATATATATATCAGGGGAGGGGCTGTCCTTACCTCTGTAGCTGACACATGTTTCTTGCCCTTAACATGAAGGAGCCGTTTGATGTTATACATGTTGGTCTCAACATGCTTGAACCCTGAAGCCAATCCTCCCTTCTTGTAGCTGTTGAAAACAAGACTTCATATTTAATCACCAAAGGGGATACTTTTAGAGAAATAACAGCTACTCTAAAGGGTCACACAGCTAGTTAGAATCTTACTGTCAGGGTTCTAAATAATATGCCTTTTCCTTGCAGGAAGCTCACTTTAAAATATATATATATTTCTTAAAAAAAAAAAAAAAGAATAGGTTACTAGACCTCATTGTTACAGGTAATCCTCGACTTACCACCATCACGGAATTTCCTGATTATTCTTGTAAGTTGCCATGGTCACAAAACAGGGGCCAAACTGATTTGACCATCTTTTTTTCTTTGCAGTGGTCATTAAGACTTACTTTTTCTCTTTCTTCACTGAAAACCAGAAGTAAATACCGGTTTTCAGCAAAAAAACCAAAAACAACCAAAACGATTGGTGTGATTATAGGATGATGCAAACGGCTATTTTTGTGGCGGGGTTGCTAAGTACCTGAAATGTGACCCCAGGCAGTTGTGGAAACTTTGCAACTGGGTCAGTTGCAAGTACAATTCACCCACCCCCAGGGGAAGATCTGTCGTAACTTCTAACAGTCGCTAAACAATCGGTCATAAGTCAAGAACTACCTAAATGAGAGTATTGTTGAACAAGTGAAGGAAACTAAAATAAAAAAGGAACAGGAGGTTGTTAGAGTGTTTTGTTCATTGCATAGACCAGAAGTCTCCAAACTTGGCAACTTTAAGACTTGTGGACTTCAACTCTCAGAATTGAGCTATGCTTGTGCTGTCCAGACAGTATATAGTTAATTGGGAAGTGGGATAGTAAGTTAGAATTGGGAGCTGCCCCCTTAAGGGAATGCCTTATGGTAAATGTAGTTAATGCATCCTGGGAAATGTAGTTCCTGTCATGTGGCCACGTCTGTAATCCTGATTGGTCACTGAATTGACCCTTGGTTGGGTTGGGGGTGGTCCTTCACTCTTGCCTTGACCCCAGCAGGGTTCTGGTGCTTCACCCCCTTGCTCCTTCGTTATGGGATGAAAGGTCACTATTCCTTTACACTATGAAGTCAGCTATGCAAAGAATTGGACATTAGATGGATCTCGACATAACCGTGAGTTATAGTTGAGGATGCCTGGTGAACCAATAAAGAAACTTTGTATGGAAGCCTTTGTAGAGTATGTCTGTCTGTCTTTATATTCAGCCAGTCATTATAAAAGACAGAACAATGCTGGCTGAGGAATTCTGGGAGTTGAAGTCCACAAGTCTTAAGGTTGGAGACCCCTGCATAGGCACGTTTTCCTAACACTCACATGATGCCTTTCTTGAAATAACTTTTGAAAGCAGCGGATTCGTGCCCTTGAACCTCTCGATGCTGAATGGCCATCCCTTGCAGGGAATCATCCATCTGGGTGACATAGAAAGCGGCAGCTCCTTGCTCGTCCTGGCTGGCATCGCGCCCGATCCAAAAGTGGAGATCAGTGGCGAAGCGATGCTGCATCTTTGTGTTCTGGAAAGGAACAAACACGGCATTGAACTATTTTCCCATTGGCGTCGCTTGAAGGATGGGTTGGGAAAAGGAAGAATATTGTTGTTGTTTTTAAAACAATGATCCAAAAAATGCCCAAACACAGTACTTGACTTACGACTACTACTGTGCCCAACATTTATTTCGCTAAGCTGGGCAGCGAGTTTCATTCCATTTGACGATCTTTCTTGCCATCGTTGTTAAATGGAACACTGCAGTTGTTAAGTTAGTAAGAGGATTGCTAAGTTAATCTGGCTTTGCTTGTCTGAAGGAACTTGGAAAGTTCCAAGAAGATTGTTGCTTCTCCATTTGCACTATTAAGGTAACTCTGAGAGCATCCCAATAAACCTCCAAGTGGCTTTAATGACTCTCAGAGGGGGTACTATCATGTTTCCCTTAAGATAACACCCGGCCTTATTTTCTTTTGGATACCAAAATAATAACTAGGGCTTATTTTCTAGGGCTGTCTTATTTTTTTCTCATGCAGGCAGATGCACAGTGCGTCCAGCAGGAGGGTGCCACCATTACAAGGCGAACGCAAGGCAGGAGGTGTGGCAGGGGTGGCACAATGTTGCATCCCCTCCATACTCCACCCCTACTGTCCTATGTCATCCTCCAGTGCTCTTTTACCTTTGCCTGTTCACGGTTGCCTCAGTGGTGGGATTCAATTTTTTTTACTACCGCTTCTGTGGGCGTGGCAGGGGAAGGATACTGCTAAATCTCCAGTCAGAGGCGGGATTTGCTGGTTCTCCGAACTACTCAAAATTTCCACTACCGGTTCTCCAGAACTGGTCAGATAACCTGCTGAATACCCACCTCTGGCTTGCTTGCTTTACTCCTGCAGCAGGAAAGAGGCAAAAAACCCACTCGAAGCTCCAAGGCTCTGTCCACTGCTGCGCGAAAATGCCAACTCAAAGAGGGACTGATTTATCTGCAAATGGTTTCGGGAGGATGCGCTGAATTGCTTGCAGCACTGCCACTGATCAGTTGAGGCACGGGGCAGGGGTGCAAAGGGGCCATGGGTAAACAAAACAGATGGTGGGACCAAATGGGTGGACTCTTAACTAGGGCTTATTTTTTTGTGTAGGGCTTATATTAGGTGCACACTAAAATCATGCGAGGGGTTATTTTCTAGGTAGGACTTATTTTTGGGGAAACACAGGCAGCGATCAGATGACCTCACAGAATATAAATCCTTCCATCCTCCTGTGAGAATTCCTCACAGTACCCCAATTTTTCCTCAAGAAAACTTTTGGAACGTCTACCAAAGGTGGTTTTTCATGAGGCAACTCGACTTTCTTGTTTTTCTTTGAAGACATGGGCAGACATTTCCAGAGAAGTTGCAGATGGCAGGAATGATTTGCATTTCAGTTTGGGATGTAGACAGCATGGTCTCATCCCAGGAGGCCTGCGCCTGTGTTTGACAATGGGGGGACGACACAGGGCAGAAAAATCCTGCAGAAAGCACAGCTCCGACTTCTCAACAACACAGTCCTTTCAGTGCTTCCAAGAAAGCTGCACTCCCATTTGCACCACTCAGGTGACTTTGAGAACACAGATAAACCTCCGGGTGGCCTCAACGACTCTCCAAAAAGGATGCAAATGACCAGCTGTCTGCAAGGAGTATAAATCCTTCCATTCCCCACCATCCAGTCAGAGCTGAAGAAACTTCTTGCATCGGAAGCAAAATGTCTTCAGAGAAAAGCCAAGCCCAGTTGCCTTTTGAAAAAGCACCTTTGGGTAGGGTTCATTTTTAAAACCATGGTAGAATAATCCTAAAGCCAGCACGAGAGATTAGGAAGTTGTATAGAAGAGTAATGTTTAATTATATTTCTGGTGGAATCTCACACACATTCTCAGTTCTAGCATCCAAGGCCGTGCAGGAGGAGAGCGTGAGAAGCGTGGGACTCTTAACCCTGGCACCAAAGGGTGATGGGAATGAAGAGGAAAGGCTCAAGCAACTTGGGACCCCCAAGAGATAGGGAAGAGGATTTCTCAATGGGTGGGGGGAGGCCTTTGCTGGCCGGATACAGTGGTCTTGTCCCCTGAACTAGGCCTCCTATCGGAGGTGGGTATTCAGCCGGTTCTGACCAGTTCTGGAGAACCGGTAGCAGAAATTTTGAATAGTTCGGAGAACCGGCCACTACCACCTCTGGCTGATCCCGCCCCCATCTATTCTCCGCCTCCCATCGAGTTCCAGCTGATTGGCTGGGTCTTCTTTGGTTGCCCTGCACAGGAGAACGGAGCTGGAAAGCAGGTTAGTGGGGTGGGGAGGGAATGAGGATTTTGCAGTAACCTCCCCCTGCCATGCCCACCAAGCCACAACCAGTAGTAAAAAAATTTGAATCCCACTACTGCCTCCCATAGTCTTTCCCACTCCAGAGGTACCCATGCACTCTTAACAATTTGCGCATTCGATTAACGAATGCACTGGAGAAAGGAGGGATAGGGCTCGTTCATTTAATTAATCCTCAGGTTACGAATGTAATTGGCAGGCTCCATTACATTCGTAACTGGATGACTACCTGTGAATCAGTTATTCTTTCTTGACCATATCTTACATTTAATATGATGTAGCAGTCTCCTTCAAAGAAACTCCCATAAGCCTTTGCGGGAATAGGCTCCATCTTCATATTCTGAAACAGAAGAGAAGATACCATAATATGCTATGCCAAAAGTCCTTGTGAGATGCTTTGGAAAGTGTCAGAGAGATCCCAATGTTTAGCATAGGACAGTGGACTCAGAAATGCTTTGGGGAAGAAGAAAGAACTTGTGCATAGTAAGAAAGAACAAACAGACAAACCCAAACAAATGTAAAGGAAATGGACAGCTGCATAAATAATTTAAATAATTACATAAATATAAGATAACATTTATTGTCACTCTTCCTGCACTGCACACTGGCTGGAACATATTAAAAAAATGAAATTCTGATGCATGCTCTCAAAAGAAAATATATACAT
This sequence comes from Notechis scutatus, assembly GCF_049901735.1. Taxonomy (NCBI): domain Eukaryota; kingdom Metazoa; phylum Chordata; class Lepidosauria; order Squamata; family Elapidae; genus Notechis; species Notechis scutatus. Next base: position 4,647,674 of record NC_142025.1, on the reverse strand, counting down.
ACACACACAGAGATAGATAGATATAGATATATATCTGTATAAATAGAATAATATAATATAATAGAGTAGCGTAGCATAGAGTAGAATAGAATAGAATAGAATAGAATAGAATAGAATAGAATAGATACTGGAATGAAGAATAGAATGGAATGGAATGTATATACACACATACATGTATATATAAATACATATATATGCACACATATATATATACACACATATATATATGGTATTCAGCTATACATACATACACACACACACACACACACACACACACACACACACATATATATATATATATATATATATATATATATATATATACACACACACCCACCCACACCCACTAGCAGTTAAAAGGAAGAAGCAGCTGCAAGCTCACATTACTCCAAGAAGCACAAAGCCGAAGACACAAGCCTGAAGATGATGAATGAGACTTCATCGAAACGTCGCCTAGATACTTCCAATTTTACGCGGGAGAAAACCTGAATAACCAAAGATCCACAAACAAATACCCGCGAGAACCTCAGAAAACACACACACACACACACACACACACACACACACACACATATATATATATATAAAAAACAAAGCGGAATACCATACATATACATATACATATACATACATATATATACATATATATACATATATATACATGCATATATATGGTATTCCGCTTTGTTCGGGTATTTTCCCACATCATTATAGTTGTGCTTTTAAAGTTGTAGCAACGTTTCGACAGAATCTCATCTGCCATCATCAGGCTTCTGTATACTGTTCATCTGTTAGTTGGACTTTCACAGCTGTTTCTATTTTAAATTTGGTGCTAGCCTACTGCTGTGCCAGAATGGTTTTTTCTTCATCCTGATTGGTTGGGAGTCTTGGTCTGCCCAAGACCAATAAACACAGACCAAGACTCCCAACCAATCAGGATGAAGAAAAAAACCAACCGGTAGGGGAAATTTTGAGTAGTTCAGACAATCAGCAAATCCCACCTCTGACTGGAGATTTTACAGTATCCTTCCCCTGCCATGCCCAACAAGCCACGCCCATACACACACACACACAAACACCCCCCCCACATATATATGTGTATGTGTGTGTATGTATGTATATATATATATGTGTGTGTGTGTGTGTGTGTGTGTGTGTGTGCATGTGTATATACATACATAGAGGAGTGGGATTCAGCCAGTTCAGGCTGGTTCAGGTGAACCAGATGTTAAATTTACATCTGGCTTGCCGAACCGGTAGTTGAAATGACCAGCTGGCCCCGCCCGCCCTGTCCCTCCCCTCCCAGGAGTCTCCACGTGGCCTGTTTTGGATGCAGGTAAGTTCAGGTTCCACGCGGAGTCTCTGGTAGGGCGAAAAACGGCTGAGCTGAAAGTTCCGGAAGTTCCGGAAGTCCAGAAATGCGCCTGCTTCTGGAGGGCTCTGGAGCCCAGCGGAGGCCTCTGGACTCCGGGGAAGGCAAAAAATGGCCTTTCTGGAAGTTCTGGCAGGCCACGCCCACCCAGCAACCAGGCAGAGAACCGGTTGTTTGGATTTTTGAATCCCACCCATGCACACACGTATATTATATATACTAATCACAGACCATTTGGAATACATAGCAGAAAAAAGAGTCTTGAGAATTGTTGACACTATATGGCACAAAGCTATTGCAGATCTAGTCATTCTGCTTGGGATACCATGAAGCCATCCTGCAAAAGGTAACAAAGAAAAGCGGTCATGGACAGGATGTGTATTGTGTTGTGTCCCTGACAATACTTTGGACTCTGGTAAATCAGGTCAAGATTGCAACTCAACTGCAATACATCACATCATGAAGTTCTCTGCTCAATAATTTGATGGATAAAGAACTTGAAAGAAAATTAGGGACTTCATGATTATATATGTTGACTGTGCAAGAATCTTACATGCACCAAGATGGAAAAACACACTGATTCCAACAATGAAAGAATTGATGTCAAAATCCCTGGATTGGTGGAGATAGAAAAACATTTTTTTTAAAAGAAATAATTAATTAGTTTTGTTTCTACTTGAAAACCGCTTTCTATATGTTTTGCTTGAAACTGGGAAAAAAATGAGAATTTGATTTTAGGTTTCGATGATTAGAATGGTTTTGTAATTGTAGAAATGGCTTGAAATGTTGTGAAATGTAAAAGGGAAAGATTGAGGTTGAATTATTTCTGTCATCTGCTGTACCAAAGAAAGGCGGAGGTCATTACAGGTAGTCCTCAACTTACAACAGTCTGTTTAGTGACCATTCAAAGTTACAACGGCACTGAAAAAAGTGACTTATGACTGTTTCACCAGTTTCTTGGCAACTGATTCATATTCGTGATGGTCGTGATGTCATCACATTTTGTGACCTTCTGACAAGCAAAGTCAATGGGGGAAACCAGATTCACTTAACAACCATGTTACTAACTTAACAACTGCAGGGTTCACTTAACAAGAAAGGTCGTAAAGTGGGACAAAATTCATTTAACAAATGTCTCACTTAGCAATATAGATTCTGGGCTCAATGGTGGTTGTAAGTCAAGAACTACTGATACTCTTTTTTCTTTCTTTATACCTTTCTCTTTCCTTTTCTTATTTTTCTAACTTTTACTTCTTCTATATTTTTAACATAATCACACTTAATAAAAATTACACACACACACACACACACACACACATCCCATGGGTAAGCCTTTCCTCTGCTTTTTCTTTTGTGCTATAAGGTGGATGTACTTTACCAATTTGGGAGGTCCACCAGCCCAAATGAACATGATTCTGAATTTTGGGGTATGGTCTGTTTCCTAAAATCAGCGTTCCTTGACTTGAAGATGTGAAGTCCAAACTATGATGGCAAGAATTGAGTATGTCTAGGCTGATGAAAAGAAGGGCCAGGGGAGACATGATAGCACTGTTCCGATATCTCAGGGGCTGCCCCAAAGAAGAGGGAGTCAAGCTATTCTCCAAAGCACCTGAGCGCAGGACAAGAAGCAACGGGTGGAAATTAATCAAGGAGAGAAGCAACTTAGAACTAAGGAGAAATTTCCTGACAGTTTGGACAATTAATTAGGTTGGAATAATATGCCTCCAAGGTCTCTTCCAATTTTGTTATTCTATTATTGCAAAAAACTTATCTGATCTCCATAACTACAAAAGAGACAGGAGCTTGTCTTCTTTTGATCCAACATTGGGGAGGCAAGCATTGCAAATCAAAAATATAAATCTATTCATGTTCCGAGGTAGAGTTAAAGCATTAGACCTTGTTGGGAATGCAAGTCAGAGGAGGAGGGGGCCCAAACTCACGCTGCAATGGACAAGGACCCACATTCAATTTTGCAGCTATTAAGATTGTTGGACGAGCAGGCACAAAAACAGCCAGGGAAGTGATTGAAGCCTGGGAAACGAGCCCTTCCTCAATCAACAGGAATGCGGATTTGCCACCAGCTTATCAAATACTTAGGAGGCGAAGGCTTGGCAGTACAAGGAAACAAAAGCCAAAACTTAATAACCAACCACCAACAATCCAAACAACATCTAAAAAGCCACATACACCGGGCACCCTACAAATACCAGGCACAGAATACCCAAAGAGAGAGAGAAGTTCCCTGAGGATGGGTTCCAGCACAAGTCTGAAAGCTTGGAAGACTAAACCCCTAGTCCTCACGATCGATCCAGATTGGATCCTGCAATGTTATCCTGGGACACATATATTTGCCTTCATTATTGTTGAGAATTCTTCACTCCACCCCTGTTTTTCCCCCATGAAAATTTCTTGAACTTCTAAATATTCCTGGAACTTCCGTGCATGGCTGCACAGTCTTATTTCAAAATTCACAGATATATATATTTTTGGCTTCATTCATTAACCAGGTGAAGTTTTCTGCTTCACCTCACGCAAAACTTGCTGAACAGGATAAGCTGGTTGGTCAGAAGAGACCACTAAAGATCAGCTGTTTCTAAAAAGCTGCAGCTTGGTGTAAACTCTGTCTCAGAGGGTTTCGAATGCTGATATATATACATATATTTGTCTGCCAAGGTCAGTATTGACCGGTTGGGGCAAGGAGCAGAGAAGTCCTATCATAATCAACCCCAAATCTCTCTTCCTTGTTTTGGAGAGGTTACATTGCTAAAGCCACTGGTTCACATAACCCAAGTATGCTTAATCATGATTTGTGGAGTAAACTACAGTTGGCTGCATGCAAACACAGCAACATTTTTTTTTAAAAAATCACTATTTATTATGAACTTTATTTGCTGCTCATGTCAAACAACGGGGTGATATGCAGCATGAAAACATAAAAAAAATATTACAATCATCCACTGTAAGATAACAAAGCATGTAAAACCAGCGTGCCTACTATCCCTGTCTTACTATCCCTATTTATCTGTATTTACTTCCTTTGTTTATGTTTATGTTCATTTATTTATACCTGTTATCTTGTAAATGTTTGACAAACAAACAAATAAATAAGTAAAATAAAATAAAGCCATGAACAGTGAGTGTCCACTAGAAGTATTGTCCCAGAGGTTTATTTTAATTTATTTTTAAAAAATTAAGTTCAACCAAGACATTGACTTTGAAATATGGATCAGCAAAATTTTGGATCTGATTCTGTTCTGGTGGTTCATTTGCTGGTTTGTGCCTCACTCTTCACAACTCCATGGACCACAGCAAGCGAGGACACAAATACACACACACACACACACACACACACACACACACACACACACGTCCTCCACTATCTCTTTGAGTCTGTCCACATTTGTGTTTGTTGCGTCAATAACGCTATCTAAGCCTCTCATCCTTTGCTGCCCCCTTCTCCTTTTGCCTTCCATCTTTCCCAACACCATAATTAATATTAAAGTAAAGTTAAACTTAAGCAAAGTTTGATGTGCAGCATGACTTAAAACAAAAAGGAAGAGGTTTGCTAGCTGACACTGTTGTATAAAAACCGATTGCATTTGTTAACTACTGAAGAAACTACGTGCTACATTTTTTGCGGGGAGGGTGTCATTTATCTTCACACAAACTCAACCCCGGTTCTATAGAATAGAATAGAATAGAATAGAATAGAATAGAATAGAATAGAATAGAATAGAATAGAAGGGACCTTGGAGGTCTTCTAGTCCAACCCCTTGCTCAGATTATGTACCATTCCAGACAAATGGCTGTCCAATCTCTTCTTAAAAACTTCCAGTGTTGGAGCATTCACAACTTCTGGAGACAAATTGTTCCACTGATTAATTGTTCTTAACTGTCAAGAAATTCCTCCTTAGTTCTAAGTTGCTTCTCTCCTTGATTAGTTTCCATCTGTTGCTTTTTGTCCTGACTTCAGGTGCTCTGAAAAATAGCTTGACCCCCTCTTCTTTGGGGCAGCCCCTCAAATATTGGAAGACTGCTATCCTGTCTTATCTGGTCCTTCTCTTCACTAAGCTAGCCATACCCAATTCCTGCAGCTGTTCTTTATATGTTTTAGCCTTCAGTGTCCCCTAATCATCCTTGTTGCTCTTCTCTGCACTCTTTCTAGAGTCTCAACATCTTTTTTACATCGTGGCAACCAAAACTCAATGCAATGCTCATTATATTTGAATCTGCATCTGTTGTATTTAATCTCTTCCAATCAGGTAGTCCTTGACATATGACCTCAATGGAGCCTGCTCATTATGGTCCTAAGTCATCATTGTCATAAATTGACCAGTCCAATTTCATTATTGTTTTTGTGGTGGTCATTAAATGAATGCTGCATTCGATAAGCAAAAAGTTAACTCCCAGTTTTCGAAAAAGCCATCGTAGAGTACAGTCATGTGACTGTCGGATGCTATAAATGACCATAAGTCCAGCTATGTTGTCAATGTCCGAAGTTCCAGATGATCATTGGAACTTTGGAACCAGATCATAATTTCATTTTTCTGGGTAAATTATAACTTAACTCAGGTTGCTACGAGACTAGTTGTAAGTCAAGGACTAAAATGCATTGATTTGTCAGTCAATACGGAAATGATTTGAATGACATGATGGTCCCTGCTGGAATAAATTTCACTTTGTGGGAAATATCAACGATATTTTACCTTGATGGTCCATATTTGCAGCCCTGGTTTCTGCTCAATGGGCGGAAGGCCCATTTCTCTTTCAACGTCTGTCATCCTTGATCAGATGAAGCTGCAAAAACAAATGAGGGGTAAATATAAATCCTGCAATTGTTTTATTCCCCCCCCACCCTTTAACTGTGGAAAGTGCAACACCTTATGCAGGAAGGCCCCTGGAGGCCTAATTACTTTATTATCTCAATTTATGTCTCTCTTTTGTATTCACTCAAGGCAGCTACCACTCAGAAATAGAGAAAAATGTAAAATAATTCCCTCTAAAATGGTGAGCAATCCTATTCAAAGAGACCGGATGAAAAAGGAAAGTTGGATTCCTTTTTTTTTTTGTCAGAGAAAAATTTGTGTGTTCAGCACAACTGCTGGACAAAGTGTTCCCCTGGTACAGGAATGAAACGAGAGAGAGAGAGAGAGAGAGAGAGAGAGAGAGAGAGAGAGAGAGAGAGAGAGAGAGAGAGAATATGGAGTTCTTTTGATGTAAGTGCTGGATTAGAAATCAGGAGGGTGTGAATTCTAGACTTGCCCTAAGCAAGGTGACTTTGAGCCAGTTACTAGGAGACAATGAGTTCTAGTCCCACTTTAGGCATGAAAGCCAGCTGTGTGTCTTTGGAGTCTGGACCAATCATCTGGAGGCTGTGAGTTCTAGTCCCACAGAATGAAATAATGGTGTATCTAATTAAAAGACCAAGAAAAAACAAGAGATTTTCTTCTTTATCTAACAAAACACAACAAGAGAAAATATAAATGGGAAGCAGAAGGAAAAACAAAGAAAAGAAACAGCAGTGGAACAAATATTGCATCTAGAAGTGTTTCTCATACAATTTATGCATGTGTGCATATGTATAAATATTTAAAAAATAATAACTGATGTTTAAATTGGCAGTCTACCAAAGCTGAATCATCAGCAACCTCTTTCCCACCATGTATGACCTTAATGAGGACTAGCGACCTGCATCTTTAGATCCAAATTCCTCAGAATATAAGAATCTGCTAAATTCTTATCTTTGCCCCCCAGGCCCTGTAATTGAATCTGCAGCCCTACTCCAGGGTAAATCTTAGGGGTGTATAGCTGCTGACAATCAATCGCCCCCTCCCTCCCTTCCATCTTCAAAATGGAGTGGATGAACTTCAGGTTAAAAAGTTGCGCCCTTTTGTTGATTATTTCCCCTGAACTGCACTGAAAACAACGTTTTGATTCTCTTGTCATCCATTGTTTTAATCTGCTCCACCGTGGGAGTTTTTATTGTACACACTAAACCTCAAACGAAACGACTCCTGTGTTTTCTCCCCTTCTTCCTGAAAACTGACATTTGCAATAAATCCTTCCAATTGTACTCTTTCCTGATATTTCAGTTCAAGGGTTTCAAATGTCGGCCGATGAAATCCATCTGGACATATGCAGTCACGGGCTGTGCCCTACCCTTTATGGGTGTGGAAACACAGGTGAATTCCACACGTAGCAGCCCAAATCTAGAATGGTAACGTCTTTGCATGCTGTGAGAGGTTTTGGGTGTGGTACAGGTAGCCCTCGACTTACGCCCACAATTGAGCCCAAAGTTTCGGTTGCGAAGTGAGACATTTAAGTACGTTTTGCCGCATTTTGCAACCTCTCTTGCCACCGTTGTTAAGTGAATGTTAAATTATGAATGAATTAAGTCAATGTAGGTGTTAAATTAGTAAGTGAGTTATTAAGTGAGTCCTGCTTCCCCATGGACTTCCCCTGGGACACCGCAACTATCATAAATATGAGTCAGTTGGCAAACATTCCGAATTTTGATTTAGTGACCATGCTGCAAAAGTCGTAACTGTGAAAAGGGGTCATAAGTCACTCTTTTTCAGTGCTGTTGTAACTTTGAACGGTCACTAAGCGAACTATTGTAAGTCGAAGACAACCTTAGTCCTCAACTTGCCAAATTGTCCACCCCCACCAAATAAAAAATGTAAAAAAGAAGGCAATTGCCGGACCATTTCCAAAGCTGGAGAAGAAGAGAAGGCAAAAAAAAGTGACACAACATTATATAGATTTTGTTCATCTGATTAAAATGTTGCTTTTCCTAAGCTCCTTGGGGGGAGAGAAAAAAAGAAATGTAGGTTAGGGCAACTTGTTTTGGTAGAGGTATATTCAAAACAGGAAATTACCACCAAACAAAGGGCTAAAATAGCAACTTATTTGATTTCCCACCTCATGATTTCCATTTGGCATCCAGTCCGTTCAAATAACTAACTTCTAATTATTTCTAGGCAAAACTATATTTTTACAGAGACACGCAGTCGTTTCAGAATTAAAGTTCTTGGCCGAAGTGACTGACAGTAATAATCATGTCCAGTTGAATGGCTTCAGAACGTTATCTGTGCCTCTGGGATTCAGGCCACCTCGCCTTTTCTTAATACCGAGATCTATTCTAAAAGGAGGGCGTCCAATATTCCTCACGGGTGAGAACTGGTCCTCTAAACAAGATCTGGAAATAGGTGATCAAGAATTAGGTTGGCCCATCACTGGAGGAATTTTCTGTCTCAGGGAATTCTGGGAGTTCAATGCCATTCATCTCTTAAGTTTGCTGAGTTGAAAAATATTGTCATAAAGTATTGGCGAAGTACCAGTCCTTCCCTGGATAGGAAAACACCAAATTCTTTTAAGATGGGCAAAGAGGTTGATTTGTCAAAGCTGAAATCTATGTTTTCCCCAACAGCTTGGAATGACCTCCAGGGGCTCAAAAAACAGTGGACTAACTTTGATATTCAGGTTATTTCTAAGGAGCACACCTGGCTGGGGAACTCTGAGAATTGAAGTCCACACACCTTCAAGGTGCTTGAAGGAAACACTGATCTACAAGGTCAAATTTCAAACAAACAAGCGCCTTCAAACTTGGCAAGTTTAAGACTTGTGGACTTCAACTCCCAAAACTCCTGAGCTAACATGACTGGAGGAGGAATTCTGGGAGTTGAAGTCCCACAAGTCTTAAACTTGCCAAGTTTGAAGACCCCTGAAATAGAGGCTTGAGTAGGAAGGATTGCAGTTTTGGTATAAGACATCTGCATATGCCTTATTATCTCATTATAACAGTTTCAGAGTTGGAAGGGGCATTGGAGGTCTTCTAGTCCAACCTCCTGCTCAAGCAGGAAACCCTGTACCATTTATTTTATTTTATTTATTGTATTTGGTTTGTCAATTGCTACACTACACTACATAGCCAAAAAGGCGTTAAGAGTTGTTAACCTAATCTTACGTAACTTTTTCTCTGGTAATATCACACTAATAACTACAGCATACAAAACACTTGCTAGACCAATACTAGAATACAGCTCATCAGTCTGGAATCCACATTACGTATCTGATATTAACACAGTTGAGAAAGTCCAGAAATATTTCACAAGAAGAGTTTTCCACTCCTCTACTCGTTGTAGAATACCTTATGCCACCAGACTTGAAATTCTAGACCTAGAAAACCTAGAACTACTCCGCCTTCGGTCCGATCTAAGTATAGTATATAAAATCATACATTGCAATGTCCTACCTGTCAATGAATACTTCAGCTTCAACCACAACAACACAAGAGCACACAATAGATACAAACTCAAGGTTAACCACACCAAACTTGATTGCAGGAAATATGACTTCAGCAACAGAGTGGTCAATGTCTGGAATACTCTACCTGACTCTGTGGTTTCTTCCCCAAACCCAAAAACTTTAACCTTAGACTGTCTACTATTGACCTCACCCCTTTCCTAAGAGGTCTGTAGGGGCGTGCATAAAGCGCACCAACGTGCTACCGTCCCTGTCCTATTGTTTCTCTTATTCTTCTTTTATTTTTCTTATATGTACCCATTTCATGTATTCACAACTATGTTTATACTTATACCTATTATCTTATAATCGCTTGACAAATCAAATAAATAAATAAATAAGTAAGTAAGTAAGTAAGTAAATAAATAAATAAATAATAAATATAGGTATAAGTAAAAACATAGTTATGAATACATGGATACATATAAGAAAAATAAAAGAAACAATGGGACAGGGATGGTAGGCACATTGGTGTGCTTAAGCACGCCCCCTACAGGCCTCTTAGGAAAGGGGTGAGGTCAATAGTAGAAAGTCTAAGGTTAAAGTTTTGGGGGTTTGGGGAAGAAACCACAGAGTCAGGTAGAGTATTCCAGACATTGACCACTCTGTGGCTGAAGTCGTATTTCCTGCAATCAAGTCTGGTGCGATTCACCTTGAGTTTGTATCTATTGTTTGCTCTTATGTTGTTATGGTTGAAGCTGAAGTATTCATTCAGACAAATGGCTGTCCAATCTCTTATTAGAAATCTCTAGTGGGGTTTAGCAAGGAAGAGAGGGCCAACTCATTTAGCAAAGCAGCTGTAAGAAGGACAAGAAGCAACAGATGCAAACTAATCAAGGAGAAAACAACCTGCAATTAAGGAGGAATTTCCGACAGTGAGAACAATTTAATCAACGACTTTGCCTCCAGAAGTTGTGAATAATCCAACACTGGAAGTTTTAAAGAAGAGATTGGAGAACCATTTGTCTGAAATGCTATAGGGTTTCCTGCCTAAGGTTAGACTAGAAGACCTCCCAGGTCCCTTCCAACTCTGTTCCTGTTATAATGAGATAAAAAACGCACATACATACATTGTACAAAAGCTGTTTCCCAATCCAATTCTTAAGCCAAAAAAGTGCCAGATTTCTCCTTCAGTCCTTCCCAAAAGAGAAGCTTAAATAGAAAAAAAAAAAACCACCTTTTTTTGGGGGGGGGGATAACTCTTTTGGCTTTAATTTTTGAAAATTCTTTTAATTGGTAGTTCCTAATGTGTTTTTTGACTATTATGTTCTAAGGCTGCATGGATCTGTTTTAATTGCCAGCCCCTTTGAGGGGCAATTGCATAGGAAGTGGTAGCTATAAATGCCACATTGGAATAATAATATCAAGGGTAATTATAGTTAAAAAAAAAACTGGCACCACATGCCAGATAATAAAACTTAAATGGAGGAACTGCAATATGTTTGCCATAATTAAAAGCTTCCCAAAATTCACCCCAAAAACAAACAGACACCACCTCAAGAAACGAAAGTTACTGGGTGCGGCTGAAAGGAGAAGAAAAGGCGATTATCGTGGCTTAACTGGAATGCCACCCCCGCAAGGAAAAATTCGCCTTGAGACACAAAACTGGTTTTCTGCTTCATTGGCTCCAGGCATTCAACTTTTTCTATCCTGCAGGGAAATCTCCTTTCAGGTGAAAAGCAGAAACAGAATCAGAGGACTCCAAACAAATCCACCTTCAGGAGAGGAGGCACAAAAGGCACAATGGCAAACTAGTTTCATGAACAGAAGGACCAGGAGTGACATGGTGGCAATAGTCCAATATTTGAGGGTCTGTCATGGAGAAGAGGAAGTCCATCTACTCTCCAAAACACCCAAAGGCAGGACAAGAAACAAGGGACGGAAACTAATCAAGGAAAGAAGCAACTGTGGAATTAAGGAGAAATTTCTTGCCACTTAGAACAATTAATCAGTGGAACAACTTGCCTCCAGAAGCTGTGGGTGCTCCAACGCTGAAGGTTTTTAAGAAGGGACTGGACAACCATTTGTCTGAAATCATATAGGGCAGGGTTCCCCAAACTTGGCCACTTTAAGACTTGTGGACTTCAACTCCCAGCTATGCTGGCTGGAGAATTCTGGGAGTTGAAGTCCACAAGTCTTGAAGTGGCCAAGTTTGGAGACCTCTGATATAGATTTTCCCGCTTGATCAAGGGGCTGAATTAGAAGACCTCTAAAGCCCCTTCCAACTCTGGTCTGGTTTTTTTTTGTTTTTTATGCACCTCACACATGATGTGCATCACATATCAAAAACGTGAAGAGAATTGATCATTTTGATGTGGCCGCCATATTGTCTTTTTTCATCACATCCTATGATCATCCTTACCAGTAGACCTGGAAGGAATTCATTTTTTGCCTGTCTTTTGTGGTAACACAAAGGGTGGCTTGCTAACAAATGGACAAGTCATTGTACGTTGTGTGTAGTGTCAATTTCCACAGTGTTGCGGTCTCTTGGGAAAGTTTATTGTAGGAAAACCAGTTTGGTGCAGTGGTGAAAAGGCTGGTTTAGAAACCAGGGGTTGGTGAGTTCTAGTCCCACCTTAGGTACAAAAGCTGGCTGGGTGACTTTGGGCCAATCACCAGGAGACAATGAATTCTAGTCCCGCCTTAAGCATGGCCCATCTCACAGGGTTGTTGTGTGGAAAATAGGAAGAGGAAGGAGCATTAGGTATGTTCACAATCTTGATTTATTTCGAAAGGAAAAAAAATTAGGCAGGATACAAATAAATAAAAATACAAACAAACAAACCCTGGTCTATATTGTTTCTCCAAATTTAACCCCTAGGGGCGAGGGCGTATCACAAAAGTGGAGCTACAATGGGATGATCTCTGCTTTTATTTGGCTTTTCTTTTTAGCATTTGCAACTTTTCAATATATATATATATATATATATATATAAGAGCGTTGGTGAAATAAACAGCCGAATACCTTTTCTTTGATGATGAATCACTTGATCTCTCTCACTGCAAAAATAAATACTTCAGAGATTACCATATTGAAAGGTTTTCCATTAATAAATAACTTGGGTATGTAATGCCAAATGTCCTCAGAATACATCAAGGGCCTGTCAAGTTTTTGGACAAGGCACAATCCTGAAAAATTATGAGCTCAAAGTCCAAATAAGGAAAAGGGAAATATACATGTTTGATTGATACTCATGCTTGGAAAGTTTGTAATATAGGGGGAAAAAATCCCCTAGGATGGATTTTTAAAAGACCAGGAACAAAGTTTGAATCAGAAATGGGGTCATTTTTCCTGCAGAAGTGCTGGACTACAGAACCTATGAGCCCCTGCTCACATGGCCAGTGATGCAAACTGTAGGTGAAGTCACCTGAAAAAGGATAGTTTGGAAAGAAGATATGCAATTTTGTTCTTAAACTTGAGAAAGGGTGGACTGGGGAATTTTTTGGCTGCTGCTGGGGAATTTTGGGAGTTGAAATCCACCTGTCTTGATCTTGCCAACATTGAGAAACGCTGGGTTAAAGAGTCTTTCCTGCCGGGAATCATTCCATTCTAAGGATCCACAACTACGTATATCAGCTACCGCAAATAATTTCCCTCTGGCTGAATAATACCAACGACCAGCCAGATTTCACTCCTGAGAACCCATTCCTCTGCTTGTTAGATGTGACAGAAATGCAGATTAAGAGTTGTCACAAGATAATCCATAAAAATAGTGCACCACACAACCCTCTTTCACTGTTAACTCTCATTTCATCCCTATTCCTGCTTAGATGTTGGTCAGAGGGAAAATAATCCTATGGGATATTTCACATTACAAAAAAGATGCTGAGACTTTGGAAAAAGCGCAGAGAAGAGCAACTAAGACGATTAAAAGCCCGGAGACTAAAACATATGAAGAACGGTTGCAGGAAATGGGCCTGGCTAGTCTAGGGAAGAGAAGAACAAGGGGGGACATGACATGACAATCTTCCAATATTTGAGGGGCTGCCACAAAGAAGATCTAGACAGCATACTAAAAAGCAGAGACATCACCCTGCCAACAAAGGTGAATATAGTCAAGGCTATGGTTTTCCCAGTTGCAATGTATGGCTGTGAAAGTTGGACCATAAGGAAGGCTGAGCGCCAAAGAATGGAGGCCTTTGAACTCTGGTGCTGGAGAAGACTCCTCCGAGTCCCTTGGACTGCAAGGCGATCCAACCGGTCAGTCCAAGAGGAGATCAGCCCTGACCGCTCTTTAGAAGCCCAGATCCTGAAGCTAAAACTCAAATACTTTGGCCACCTCACGAGAAGGAAGGACTCCCTGGAGAAGAGCCAAATGCTGGGAACAGTTGAGGGCAATAGAAGAAGAAGGGGACGGCGGAGAAGGAGGTGGCTGGATGGACTTCCTGAAGCAGTCGGCGTGAGCTTTAATGGTCTCCGGGGGATGGTAGAGGACAGGATGGCTGGAGGAATATTGTTCATGGGGTTGGTTGCGATGGGTCGGACACGACTTCGCAACTAACAACAACAACACAAAGAAGAGGGGGTCAGCTTATTTTCCAAAGCACAAGAAACAATGGATGGAAACTCATCAAGGAGAGAAGCAACCTGCAATTAAGAAGAAACCGTGAGAACAATTAACCAGCGGAACAGAAGTTGTCTCCAGAAGTTCTGGCTGCTCCATCACTGGAGGTTTTTTAAGAAGGGACCAAACAGCCTCTTCTCTGAAATGGGTATAGGCGGGTCTCCTCCTTGAGCAAGGAGTTGGACTAGAAGGCCTCCGAGGTCCCTTCCAGCTCGATTCTGATCGATCGGACCAGAAAAGTTGGCGTCTTTGGTATGAGGCACTGTCTACAAGGTTATGAAGAATCAGAGAGGAGGAGGAGGAGGAGGAGGCTGCAGTGATCCCTTTCCATCACCAAGGATTAAAGTCAGGCATTGTCAGAGGGCGGCAGAGAAAGACGTCTGAAGGAAGACCGCAAAGATTGTTTGCAGGGAAACGCCTGGGAAATGGAGGCCTTTGAGATCCAGGAAAACACGATTGTGGCACATTGAAATATTGGCATACCCTACAAGACCCTGATGGAGGAAGAGATGAGAAGTGAGAGATATAGATCAGAAACAGAAGAAGTCCCAACGGAGAGGGATACTGTAAGGCCTGATTCAAGCGATCCTCAACTTAGGACCACCATTGAGCCCAAAATTTATGTTGCTAAGTGAGAAATTTGTTCAGTGAGTTTTGCCCCATTTTACGACTTTTCTTGCCCCGTTTGTTAAGTGAATCCCTGCAGTCAGGGGTGAGATTCAAAAATCCCAGCAACTGGTTTGCTGCCCAGTGGCTGGGTAGCTGTGGCCGTGGCGGGTGTGGCCTACCAGAACTTCCGGAACTTCCGGTTTGGCCCGTTTTTCGCCCTCCCAGATCCTCCGTGTGGTCCCTGCACTTACCTGCATCCAAAAGGTGCCATGTGGAGACTCCTGGGAAGGGAGGGGCAGGG
Source organism: Notechis scutatus (assembly GCF_049901735.1). Taxonomy (NCBI): domain Eukaryota; kingdom Metazoa; phylum Chordata; class Lepidosauria; order Squamata; family Elapidae; genus Notechis; species Notechis scutatus. The sequence goes on along the minus strand of NC_142025.1, from coordinate 4,632,523 downwards.
TGGGCGGGGCCAGCTGGTCAGTTCAACTACTGGTTCAGAGAACCAGATGTAAATCTAACATCCGGTTCACCCGAACCGGTCCAAACCAGTAGAATCCCACGCTGCCTGCAGTTGCTAAATTAGTAACACGGTTGTTAAGTGAATCCGGTTTCCCCAATTAGACTTTGCTTGTCAGCAGATCACCAAAGGGGATCATGTGACCCAGGCACACTGCAACCGTCATAAATGTGAATCAGTTGTCAAACATTTGATTATATGAGCCTCGGTGGCGCAGTGGTTAGAGTGCATACTGCAAGCTACTCCTACTGCAATTGGGCAGATCGAATCGCACCAGGCTCCAGGTTGACTCAGCCTTCCCTCCTTCCAAGGTGGGTAAAAGGAGGACCCAGATTGTCGGGGGCAAGAGGCTGACTCTGAAAACCGTTTTGAGAGGGATATAAAGCACTATAAAGCAGTATATAAATCTTAAGTGCTATTGCTATCTCTGAATGTAACTCCCGTGACTCTGGGGAGGCTGCAAAAGGTCATCAGTCACTTTTCTCAATAACTTTGAACGGTCACTAAGGGAACTGTTGTGAGTCAAGGACTATCTCTACGGATCACGTGACCACAGGGAGGCTGCACTGGTTGTGTGAAAAACGCTTTTCCCCATGCTGTGTAACTTCAAATGGTCACTGAACAACCAGTTGTAAGTTAAGGCAGGGGTCCCCAACCTTGGCCACTTTAAGACTTGTGGACTTCAACTCCCAGCATTCCTCAGCCAGCTTTATACTGCTTTGCTGGCTGAGGAATTCTGGGAGTTGAAGTCCACAAGTCTTAAAGTGGCCAAGGTTGGAGACCCCTGAGTTAAGGGATGCCTGTATACAGATCGGAAACAGAAGTCCCAAAGAGAGAGAGATGGTCAGGCCTGATACCCTTTGGATATTCACACGGTAGGAAGTGGAGGGATTTGAAGAGTTGAGAGTGGTAAATGGTAGATCGCGGAGTTATTTTTCAACAGGCAAAGATGGGACAGGAATTAAATTATGGTCTTTCCTTCTGGCTGGTCCAATTCTTCTTCTGCTGATCAGCTGTATCTCAGGAGTAGAGGACGATGTGAAGACAAAATCATGGAAGCCACTCTGGACCATCTGGGTCAGGGGCCAGAAGTTCTCCAGGCCTGGTTTGTGGCTCCTTCTAAACCAGGGCACTCCAACCTTGGCAACTTCAAGCTTGGTGGACTTCAACTCCCAGAATTCCCCAGCTGGCTGGGGAATTCTGGGAGTTGAAGTCCACCAAGCTTGTAGCTGCAAGGTTGGAGAGCCCTGTTCTAAGCCACCTGGCTTTGTTTTCCCTTAAGGTATGCAAAAATATCCAACCAGCCAAAAACAAACCCTGGATCCTGATATGAGTCAGACAAAGTGAATCGTGGTTGAAGATCTCTTCAAATATTCCGATGATGACCTCCACTCCTTGGAAGTCTCTGGGCTACCACCATTCTTCGTAAAATATTTCCATCGACTACAAGTGGTCCTTGACTTATGACCACAATTGGGACTCGAACTTCCACCCTAAGCGAGGCAGTTGTTAAGTGGGTCGTGCTCGATGTTATGATCTTTTTTCTTTTTGCTGCGATCATTAAGTGAGACAGCTAGAAAAGTCACCAATGGCGATCGTGTGATTTCAGGACACTGGAACCATTAGAAATACATGCCAGCTGCCAAGCATTAATTTTGACCGTGTGACAGAATACAGGATAATGGAGTTGGAAGGGACTTTGAAGGTCTTCTAGTCCAACCTGCTGCGCGAGGCAAGAGTCTTTATACTATGTGAGACAAATGGCTGTCCAGGCTCTTCTTAAAAACTTCCAGTGTTGGAGAACCCACCACTTCCAAAGGTAAGTTGTTCCAGTGGTTAATTGTTCTCACTATTACTAAGTTTCTCCTTATTTCTAGTTTGGATCTCTCTTTGATTAGTTTCCATCTGTTGCTTCTTGTCCTGCCTTCAGTGCTTTGGAGAATAGCTTGGCTCCCTTCTTCTCTGTGGCAGCCCCTCAAATATTGGAAGATTGCTATTATGTCTCCCCTAGTCCTTCTTTTCATTAAACTAGATATATCCAATTCCTGTAACTGTTCTTCATATGTTTTAGCCTCCATTGCTCTTCTCTACACTCTTTCTAGAGTCTCAACATCTTTTTTACATCGTGGCGACCAAACCTGGATGCAAATATTCCAAATGACACCTTACCAAGGCATTATAAAGTGGTATTAACACTTCATGTGATCTTGATTCTATGACCATAGGGATATGGCAATGGTCATAAGTGCAAGGATCGGTTGTAAGATCCTTTTTTTAAGCACCATTGTAACTTTGAACATTCACTAAAAAATTGATGATTAGTCGAGGACTACCTAAATCCTTCCTTTCTGTTCCAGCAATGACATTGATGAAAAATAGGTAGGCATTGTTGTCATTTCATCAGGGAATTTGGTGGTGATAAAAAGGCAAAGTTTACCAAGAGTTGCACAGCCAAGCTCTGCCCTAAAGATATGATGGGAAAAATTAGCTCCATTTTCTCTAGGTCAATATTTTCTTTAACAAAAGAGCATTTCCTTTGTTAGCAATAAATGCACCTGACTTCCTCTTTTTAGCAGAAAGCAGCTGTAGACCTCAGCTAGTGCTGGCTTAAATAGCAGTCTTCCAATATTTGAGGAGCTGCCATGAAGAAGAGGGAGTCAAACTATTATCCAAAGCACCGGCAGGACAAGAAGCAACAGGTGGAAACTAATCAAGGAGAGAAACAACCTGGAATTTAAGGAGAAATTTCCTGATAGTCAGAACAATTAATCAGTGGGACCTTACCTCCAGAAGTTGTGGAAGCTCCAATACTGGAAGTTTTTAAGAAGAGATTGGACAGCCATTTGTCTGGAATGGTACATAATCTGAGCAAGGGGTTGGACTAGAAGACCTCCAGGGTCCCTTCCAACTCCTGTTATTCTGTTAAATCAAGTGCATCTGTCCTGATACCTTCCATATTTCCCAACCACTGCTTACAACTTTTATTAATTTTGGGATATCAATGCCACTGGCGGGGGTGGTGGTGTTAGGTTGGAGAAAACATATTCAGGAAAATCACAAAAGTAAAATCAAGGCCTTTCCGTATTTTGCTTCTCAAGTATTAATATGATGTGTAAGTGAAAAACTGCTACGTCAAAAAATCTGGTTCTAGGTCAACTAGAATTGCAGTTCTGCACTTAAACTGTTTTGTGTGAAACCTCAGCTCTGATACCTCGTTAATCAATTGACAAAAAAGAATTGACCCAAAGAACCATTTCTTCTCCTTATATCCTGAGGTTAAAAAAAAACTTTAACTCAATTTGAGCTCCTGCCACAAGTCAAATGAGTCATTCACAATGAACGGCACAAGAGATAATTACTTGGTGGGTGAAAGGCAGAGCAATTTTTACTGTATGCACCAGCAAAAAGTCAAATCTAGATTGTGTCCATATCTAATGCTGGGTTGGAAAAGCAACACATTTCAAACCTTGGAAAAAATATTTAGAAAGAAAGAAAGAAAGAAAGAAAGAAAAAGAAAGAAAGAAAGAAAGAAAGAAAGAAAGAAAGAAAGAAAGAAAGAAAGAAAGAAAGAAAGAAAGAAAGAAAAACAGACAAAGACAGACAGACAAAAAGACAAAAAGAAAGAAAGACAGAAAGACTGAAAAACAAACAAAGAAAGACAGACAGACAGATAAAGAAACACAGATAGAAAGGAAGGAAGGAAGGAAGGAAGGAAGGAAGGAAGGAAGGAAGGAAAGATAGAAAAAGAAAGATAGAAAAAGGAAAGAAAAAGACAGACAGAAAGAAAGAAAGACCAAAAGACATAGATAAAGAAAGACAGACAGACAGACAGACAGACAGAAAAAAGAAAGAAGGAAAGAAGAAAAGAAAGAATATTTTTTAATTTAGGTTTGCATATCATGAATTAAATGAAACATACCCAGTTATTCAGATAATCCAACTGTCTGGCTTTGACAATAGGCTGAAATGTCAGTGGTGCTCGCTTCATACCCCACAGCTAACCACAAAACCAGCCAACCCAATTTCCCTTTTATTGTGCTGTGCAAATACTGTGGAAGGCAATTTTTCACCCGCTATTTTGCCTCTTTCAAGCAAGAGACAGTTTGCAAAGTTAAAGGAACGTCAATCCTTTACGAAGAGAAAAATATTGATTTACATCCCCAATTCCAGCCTGAAATAGGAACAATACCTCCAGGAGAAAAAAAAAGGGCAATCCTAAATTCAACAGGAAATGCCAATTGTAAACAATCTCTCTGGTGGGGAGAGAAGCCTTTTCAAATTCCAGAGTTGAGCTACTTTAAGAGAGAGAAAAGAATGAAATTTTCTCCTGCATAATTTGGTGATCTGGCCACACAGCAAAACAGATCAATACATCAATAGAATCAAAGCAAGTTAAGTTTTTTGTTCCCTTTCTTCTCAAAAACGACCTAGGAAATTTAGCTTACTTTACAGTCCAGATTATTCTGGGTTTCTGGGTGGTCCTGCCCACCTGCCTCCAAACCACTCTGCAAGCTGCCTTTTCAGTTTTCAGGCTGGCACCAGCTGCTGTGTAATCTTTAGCAAAAAAAAAAGGGGGCATGTCAGAAGGAAGGTGGTTGCTAGTGTAGAAACCTCCCTTAACCGGCTACGCCCAGCTTTGCCAGTGCAACTCACTGGAGAGTTAGACGAAGCAGCTGGAATTTGCTTGTCGTCGCTGGATTTGTTTCTTGCAGCCAGGCGAAAAAAGATTGAGAAACAGCTTCTCCTCGCGTATACCTTGTCGGAAAGGGTCTCTTGAAAGGCTGGCCCAAACCAGGCCAGAGGTTCTGATTTACAGGCAGTCCTCAACCTACAACCAAAACGTCTGTTGCTAAGCAAGACAGTTGTTAAGTGAAGTTTGCTCCGCTTTACGGCTTGCCTGGCCAAGTGAATCCATGCAGTTGGGAGTAACGCGGTTGTTGAGTGAATCTGGCTCAACGGTTGACTTTGCTTGTGTGCCCAAGGGGGGAAACATGTGACACCCCCCCTCCCTGGGACACGGCCATGGTCGTAAATAGGAACGAGTTGTTAAGCCTCCGGATTTTGATCACGTGGCCATGGGTATTTTCAATGGTTGTAAGAGAGTCATAAGCCACTTTTTATAGTCTCGTATTAATGAATGTTTGAAAGTTGAGCTCATTTCTCCCCTGTGCATCACACTGAGAGACAAAACAGCCTTATATAAAGAAATATATTTTAAATCCAGTGGACTTCAACTCCCAGAATTCCCCAGCCAGCCTGGGAGCTGAAGTCCACAAGTCTTAAAGTTAGCATTGTTGGGAATCCCTGATCAAGAGCCACATATCGAAGGAATTGGCATGTGCAGAAGCCCTCAGAATATTTTTCATATGGTGGAAGTATATATGTGTATGTTTTCATGGTGTGCTTTACCTTTTTAAACAAATTAATAAATTTATAAATATTTGACAGGCTGACACCAGAAGGCCAGACAAGAAACAATGGATGAAATTGAATCAAGGAGAGAAGCAACTTGGAATTAACTCCTAACAGTGAGGACAATTAACCAGTGGAACAACTTGCCTCCAGAAATTGTGGACGCTCCAACACTGCAGGTTTTTAAGAAGAGACTAGACAGTCACTTGTCTGAAATGGTATAGGTTCTCATTCTCCTGCTTGAGCAGGGAGCTGGACTAGAACAGTGGTCGCCAACCAGTTGGCCAGGGACCACTGGTGGTCCATGAGAAAATATTGGTGGTCCGCAGAGAAATATCCCCCCCCATAGCAATTAATCCAGGCTACGCGGGAACACAAGGCTGCATCACCCACGTGGCCCACGGGAACACAAGGCTCACGTCACTTGCATTGCGAACAGCACGAGGTAGTGAGGGGAGGGGGGAAAGGGCGGAGGGGGGGAATTTGCCCCATTCAACCCATGCACCTGGCCTGGCCACTGGGCTTCTTCTTTCCACTTCTTTCTTCTTCTGCTT